>NW_015654085.1:5982-6752 GCF_001515625.1 Sinocyclocheilus rhinocerous
GCACACGCACAAGCCACATAACCACACGGTTAGGGAGATCAGTCAGGCCCCCTAACAGACTTATTTGTGAAATTGATCAACAAAAAGTTGTGGGAAGTGATTCAAACAGTGTTGCACATGTCATTTTTCAGGGATCAAATTTTGTTGATTTGATAAGGAACATTTTTGTTTAGTGCACTTGAGTCTGAATGATGATTTATATCTAAAAGCCAATTGTGGTGTTAAGAGTTTAAATGTGAAATTGAGTTTTTTTTCCTTGAAGTCTGAGGAGTTTGTTGTGCACTAAGAAAAGTTCAAAGAGCAGAGATACATGTCTTACTACTAGGAGTGTGTAGGCTGCACCTCCTATAGTCTGTGTTAAGTGTGGAACCTGGTACCATTCCATTCTTACACACTTCCTGGGAAGAGATTGACTTTCTGACATACTGTAATGTAAAGCTCTTGTACTCGTATCTGTTTTTTTTCTTTGTTTCTGAAATCTTTACTGTATGTTCTGTTTGTTACATATGCTGGTTCTAGCCCAATTTAGCAGAATTTAAGGGGGGTGTATGTAACGGAGTTAAAATAATTATTTAAATTCATGCATAAATTCACTCACGCATCACTCATTGCGCACATGATGTTGCGGTGCGGAGCTACGTCATCAGCAGCAGAGTCTCTATATCTCCCTGCTGGTAAGTCGCATAAATGATTGCTCCGTCTTAAAAACTAAGTTTGAATTGTTTTCATTCACAACTTTAAACTTGAAACTCCACACAAGTTTACTTATT
>NW_015654085.1:7113-25678 GCF_001515625.1 Sinocyclocheilus rhinocerous
GCGCCATTTTAGGGCTGCATTCTTCCCGTTCTGTCTGTCTTTTATACAAAATATGTAAAATATTGGTCACTTAAGTTTACAGTTTCTCTGTGTTAATGTTTATTGACTGTATTAGTGTTTTGTTTTATTTTATTTAATGTGTGCTTTATTTTGAGGTTTTTGCCCACTATATGTCACGTGCACTTTAGAGAAAATGTCAGTAGCGGAGTCTCTATATCTCCCTGCTGCTAAGACTTCTCATGCAATATCGATGCAATGTATTCTAACCAGCCTTTTGGTCGTGTTTGTCCCAGTTTTGTCTGTCAGGCCCAGTAAAGCATCCTTGAGTGACCATCCACCTGATCTCAGTCTGAATTACTCCAACACACACACAGTCACATTGGTGCCGTGACCTGTTGTTTCTTCAATCAAGATGGTTCCTGAAGCGGCCGAGGGTTCATCTTAAAGTTTTCGCTGGAGTCAGGTGGACTAGCCAATGGCGAATCAATTGCCAAGGTGTCCGTAGAGGGTTGGAAGACCAAAGGTCAAATGGATTTAGAAGGAATCTCGGTCTGGTGTTTGTCTTTTAGGTGGGGAGAAACCACCCAATGCAGTCTCTACTAATGATTTTCCTCATGTGATGGTCATGATATGCTGTGTCTTTGACCATTAATCTTGGTACTTGCCCCAAATTTGACAAACTCCTTCCTGAGTTGGAACTAGGCCTGGGCGATAAAACGATATTGATATTTATCGACGGTACACCTTCTTCGATGACGATATAAAAAAATGTTTGATATAGGCACGTGCTATGAGTGACAGCACACACAAACATGAACATGAGGGCTGTGCCTGCCTGTGATGAGGAGATTGTGAGTAAAGAATGAATATTAGTCGAATTTAAAATAAACATTTGCATTTGAATGCAAAAATAGTACAATCCAATGTTAGATGTGTGTCAGGGAGCGTCATCAGTGGAGCACGATATGCGGTGATGATGCAAGTGACGTTGAAGTTTAATGTTTTGTTAGTCTAGCCCACGAGACGCGCAGTTGCTGCATTATTCATTCAAAATATTAGAGAAATATAGAAGCTCAATGCAGAGAAGATCTTGATTAGGTTAAAAACGAAACCAAGCCATTCACACAGAACGCATATTCAGCGCATTTTCTAGACGGACAAATACAACTGCTGCACTCGCGTCTCACAAGAGATGTATAAAGCCATGCAAAGTTAAAAAAGTTTAAACTTTTAGAAAACACGTCGCAAATGTGTGGAGGTTTATTCCTTTTCACTGCGTCTCCTATTTTTTTTTTAAGGCAATCTGTGTGATGGGCGATTCGGCTCTTTTTATTAAGCAATGCATACGTGATGCTGTTTTGTTCATAATTGTTTATGCAATTTACGAAATTATATTTGATTTATATGAGTTAATTTTGAGTTAATTTAGACGTAATGCACGTTTTTTATAGACTATTACTTCCTTGCGTTGAACATTTAAAATGTGCTGCATTATTTTGCTCATTGCACCATCCTGTGGCCTCGGGAGACAAGCCAAAAGTTTAACCTATTTAATCTGCATATAAAACATTAGAACATTATTGTCTCAATAAATTGAGTTAATTTAAAAATACAGTGGTTAAATGTAAAAAAAAAAAAATTTTTTTGCTCTGTTTTAAAAAAGGTTATAAAAAAAAGTCAATAATTATCGATACCGAACGATATGAAACATTATATCGTTGATACATTTTTTAGCTATATCGCCCAGTCCTAGTTGAAACTATCAATAAGTGTTCTTTTGTTTTAATGCTGTGAGCTGCTCAGAGCTGCTCAAAGCTGCTAGTTCGTTAGGCTCACTTCAGACTCGTGGCGCCAGGGTATGGTGGACCGATTTATGATGCTGTCTTGTTATCCTTGGCCTCTTTGTGGAATTTGGCTCTTTTGGGTTGTTGTAAAACCAATCTGATCAAATTTTAAATTGTCTGATTCACTCTGATACACTACACAACAGTTACTAAGTGCTAGAGCATGCTATTAATGCCATGAAAGAGGAAGTTGTTGTAAGACAACATCTACATGCTCATTAGGGCTGGGCGATATGGGCAAAAATTAATATCTCTGTATTTTTTGGCCGATTTGCGATATAGGGTATATATCTCGGTATTTTCGTTTTTGGTATTTGGATTTTAAAAATCTGTATTTAATATAAATATATTGTTTGTTTGTTTTTCACTTACCGCCCAATGTTGTCCAACAAAACAATACATATTAAAGGCTATGAAAACAAATAAAGTGAATGTAACCATGTAAGCCTTTATATTATATTATGTGCAAAAAAGGGTTAAAATCACATTTCATTCTAACATTTGTAACATTGCAATCTAAAAACAAAAATAAGGCTTTTAAAGCGTGAGTTAAATTCACTAAACTTAAAATGAATATAAAGGAGTACAAAAGCACAGAGTTGTGTTAGGCTATTTTGATTACCCCATTACAGTCACTTTACAGTCAGTGCTATCATAAAAATAGACTTGTTGGTTTAAAATTCTATACGTCACATTTATTGTCCAACTACAAATATTTCAGCGAAATGTATATTTTAGTCAGAATTATTGTGCTGATATTTAATTGAGCTCTGTCTGTTTGGCGCGCATGCCTGCAGCGGCGCTCGTTCACTGAAGTCTGTGAAGTTTAGCGGAGAATCCCAAAGCAGAAGGCTCATGCACTTCTGACAGAAAAATGGAAATATTTCCATGACTTTCCAACATTTACAGATGGAGAATATACCGGTGAAATGTAAGTTATGCATTCCGGAAGACAGCACATCTCAAACACATTAAACCGCGCGAGTAGCCTAGCGTCTATGTCAGCGACAAAACTATAAACTATGTCTTACCAGTTTTTAAAGGCCTTAATATGAAGCTTGTCACATGTTTAGAACAAATTGGATTATGCACTTTCTCCTCAGCAGCTCAGTTTGTGTCCTCGGCTATATTTTCAGATGCGCTTGTATCAATCTACTGTATATTTCTTATTCGGAACCTATTCTTTATAATCGCATATAAAGAAAATATCAATATATCGTACAAACTCGATATACCGCCCAGCCCTAATGCTCATATTCGGATAGTCATAGCGCCACCTACTGGCAACAGGAAGTGACATTTAACACTGTGATGCACTATTAACAACACAATAAAATATGCCATTGTGTGTTAAACATGCTAGAAACATGCTAGCAACTCTTACTAAGTGCTAGAATATGAAATAATGCTGTTAATGCCATGAAAGAGGAAGTTGTTGTAACTCAGCCATACAATGTCCGATCTGCCTCAAACTTCACATGTTTGATAAGAGTCCTGGCCTGAACACATCTTAAGGCTAATATTCAGTTATAATAATAGCGCCACCTGCTAGCAACAGGAAAATACTTGGTTTACACTAACTTAAACATCCAATGTCCGATCTGCCCCAAACTTCACATGTTTGGTAAGACTCCTGATCTGACAACATCTACATGCCAATATTCAGTTATAGTCATAGCGCCACCAACTGGCAGCAGGAAGTTTTGCACATATTAATGAAATATTCCTCCTATATTTACCACTTTAAATGCATTTTGTCCAAAGTTCACTGTTTTCCTAAGGCGGAGGTGGTTCCGGGTGTGAGGGCCCTTTAATTCTTTATTTTACCGATTATCATTTTTATTAACAGCTCCCAGTATTCCAAGAATTCATAGGAAATAATCAATTTAATTCAATAAAATGGAATTTTGATTCACTGTTGCACTGAATATAGTAGTAAACAGAATAAATAGTTATTTCAGTTATATCAGGGATGCTGTATAGGCCATCTTCATCCATTCCTGAGTTGATTACAGACGGAGGAAGTATACTTTTTCAATATTTTTGTTTATTTTTTGTTCTTTTTGTTTATTTCAATATTTTTGTTCAATATTTTGGCTGACCCACCCATTAAGCCATTTTCTTTGTTATATTGAAATTTAAAAGATACTATTGAGACTATTGGTGTTAAAAGTTGTTTAAGTAGAGCAGAAAGGCAGAGTGTAAACACACATGCACACAAACAAATCATACTACATATATAAGATGCACAAAAAGTAGTTTACCCTTTTACAGACAGACTTGTACAATGCTGACCTTTTTGCCTTTTTTTTACTTCTTTAAGTTGCTATGTTGCTTTAATTAAAATATTTAAAGATGAAATAATGAACAACCCGCCTCTGCTTCTGCATTACTTATCATAATGGATTGAAAAACAGTGACATCCTCTGGACAGCATGTGGAACATCCATTGATTTTCTAACACTAGCTTCAGATACTGTGACATGCCTTGTGTGTGTGTGTGGTTGTGTGCCGATATTGCCGGAGAAGCGTCGTTATTGGTTTACATTAGATTTGTTGATGAAGGACAAATTGAGGATTTTCTTTTCTGGCGCCCTCTTCACGAACATGCAACAGGTGAGCATCTTTTCACCACAATTGGATTTATTTGTACGTGAACTTGACATTGAATGGAAGAACTGCTTGGAAATTTGCTCCAACGGAGAGCAGGCAGTGACTGGTAAACACAGTGGATTGGTGACAAAAGTACAGGCCGTCTCTCTTTTGCAGTGTGGATACATTGCATGATACACAGACAAGCCCTTGCAACTAAGAAAATTCCACCTGATACGAAGCCATTCGCACAGTCAACACGATATAAACGACCACAACAAGCACACAACTTTTTAAAGTTCTCTGTCAAGAGATGGGCACAGAACACCAGCAGCTGCCGTTTCATAGTGAAGTGCATTGGCTTTCCAGAGGAAAAGTTCTCAGTCGACTCCATGAGCTCCGAGAAGAGGTATGGATAGTCTCGGTTACGTATTGTAACCCTCGTTCCTTGAAGGAGGGAACGGAGATGTCACGTCGGTGACCGACAAATTGGGAATCTCGCTAGAGAGACCAATCTACTTCGAGTGTAAATGCACATTGGTATGCGATGATTGCATCCAGCTGCCGCTGATCTCAACGTGATTATACCGTATTGGCCCGAATATAAGACGACCCTGATTATAAGACGACCCCCCCTTTTTCCAGATGTACCTTTTGGAAAAAGGCTTTTTAAAAACCAAATCTTGTTTTTTTTTCGCAGTAAAACACATTTTGTCTTCAATTATTTTCATATTGCATATTTTTTCTATTTATAGGCAGCAGGTGCAACGCATACTCAGCTTTTCGCTGAGGAGCCGAGCCGGTGACCCGGCTGCTCAGCGGTGGTACAGCAGCTGTGGCGACGGGATGTCTCCGTTCCCTCCTTCAGGGAACGAGGGTTACAATACATAACAGAGACGTTCCCTTTCAGTCGGTCACTTTCGATGTCACGTCGGTGACCGACAAATTAGGAATCCTACCAAAGCACCACGGATGCTGCCCCTTCCATTGTCCTGTGTGAGCCTCTTGCGCCCCTTTGAGTATAGGCCAGGGCTCGCAGCAGGAAGGCCAGTCACTGTTTGTCTTAGCACTACCCACTCAGTGAGATTGGATAACACTGGGAAAACGTACAAAACAAACAAAGAGCTGCTCTGAGGCCCTGAAGCTTTGTGTCCTGTCCACGTACAATCTTAAAGCGTGGATGGGACAGAGCAAAATTAGGGCTGGGTCCGCCTCCTCCGGGGGCAGCACTTGCAGGTTCACTACCTGATCCCTGAAGGGAGTAGTAGAAACCTTAGGCCCACAGAGTTACCTGGGAGTCAGCCGGCCCAAACTCTAGGCACGATTCGTCGACCGAAAATGCGTGCAGGTCCCCTACCCTCTTGATAGAGGCCAATGCAACCAGGAGCAGAGTCTTCATTTAAAGAACCTTTAGCTCGACTGACTACAAAGGCTCAAAGGGGACCCGCTGTAGCGCTCTGAGCACCAAAGACAGGTACCAAGAGGGTATAGAGAGAAGTCAAGGAGAGATCAACCTTCTCTCCCTCCTAAGGAACCTGATAACCAGGTCGTGCTTCCCCATCGTTTTCCCCTCCACGGGGTCGTGGTTGGTGGAAATAGCAGCGATGTAAACTTTAAGGGTGGAGGAAGACAGCCTTCACTCCAACCCTTGCTGCAAGTAGGAGAGCACGACTCTCATCGTACATCTTCGGGGGTCCTCTCGATGAGAGGAACACCACTTGACGAACAGGTTCCACTTTAAGGCGCAAGCATGTCTCGTAGAAGGTGCTCGTGCTGAAGTGATGATGTCCGCTACCTCTTGGGGTAGGTCACCTAGAACCTCCGCGTCCCGTCCAGGGACCAGACATGGAGTTTCCAGAGGTCCGGACGTGGGTGCCTCAGGGTGCCCCGTCTCTGAGAAAGTAGATCCTTCCTCAGAGGAATCCGCCAGGGAGGGGGTTGTCACAAGGAGCATCAGTTCCGGGAACCAGGTCTGAGTGGGCCAGTAGGGCACCACAAGCAGGACCTGCTCCTCGTCCTCCCTGTCCACGACCTAGTAAGCTCCTCATGCACTTCTGGGAAGAATGGCACCGGAGTGGGCTGCTGAGAACCAGCGCGGGCCACCCCAAGAAACCATTCATCCAACCTCGAGGATTCGGGATGTGGTGGTGCTCAGAGCGCTCGAGTGTCCACTCAAGCCCTACCCTCTCGGCGGCCCGGGAAAGCATAGCCGTCATCTCTGGATCTGAATCAGGCACCGCTACCGTCCCGGAGGGCATCCGATCGTCGGGAGGAACCCCAAAGGATACGGCTGGTATGCTCTTTATACCAGCCCAGCATGTTCCCCGGGGAGCTCAACTGGCTGCAGAGTGCTTGAGGAGTGGGGGATCCTCGGAGGTTGGTTCCTTGGAGGATTTGCCACCACTGTAATCCTCAGACTGCCCGAGCTACTGCCCAAAGTAGTCCTCCCCTGACTTCTGCCAGGAAGAGAACTAGATCCCGCGATACTAGATACCGGAACTCCGCCCCTTTTGAGGTAACGGAGCCTGGCCCGCAACTCTGAGATGGTCATCTTCCCGCAATGAGAACATGACTCATCCACAAATGCCACCTCAGCGTGCTTAATGCCCAGGCATGAGAGTCAGCGATCGTGACCATCACCCGGCGCCAGGTAACGACCCCAAACAAAAATGCACGGGTGAAACGGCGTCTTTAAAAAGACGGACCGTCGTCTTTACAAAGACAGCGTCAACATTCATCTTACAAAGACCCGTGAATGCTCTTTTACGAAATTATTTTGTTCTTTTAAGTGCTGAAGCGCACAGGGGAGATGGTCGCCTGCAACACAAACAGGGAGTATTGCAGCCTGATGTGTGCAACCTACTCGACACGGAAAACCACCACCTGTTGGTGATTTCCCGTGTCGAGTAAGTTGCACACATCAGGCTGCAATACCCCCTGTTTGTGTTGCAGGCGGCCATTTCCCCTGTGCGCCGTGCATTGGCTCGTTTAGTTTACACTCCAAGTAGATTGGTCTCTCTAGCGAGATTCCCGATTCGTCGGTCACCGACGTGACGTTCAAAGTGACCGACTGAGAGGGAACTTCCTTTTGGAAAAAATACTCCCCGCTAGCTCCAAAATTTTCTGATGAAAAATGGCTTGCTCTTCTGTCCTACCTAGCTGACATTTTCAACCGACTTGATGATCTGAACGCAGGACTTCAGGGCAAAAATACATAACTCTTTACTCTTACTGATAAAAATGAAGCATGGATCAGAAAACTCTCATTATGGCGAACTTGCTTGGACAATGATAAAGTTGATGCTTTCCCATTACTGGACGATTTTCTGAACAAGAGCACCGTGCCAAAAGCCAGTTTTGTGTCTGGTTATCGGGGCTCACCTAAGTGAAATGGAAATGCAATTCTGTGAGTATTTCCCTGAAAATCAAGCCATGTCTGTAACAGAAGAGTGGATTAGAAACCTTTTTACAGAGATATCACTGACAAGAATGCCGATTGAATTGGAAGAGTCACTGATTGACATGGCAACAGACAAGGGCCTGAATCAGAGGTTCACGGAGAAATAACTGGCGGATTTTTGGATATCCGTATGTGTGTGTGTTTGTAAAATGGCAGAGTTTTTTATATATATATATACATATATATATAGTATAGTATTTCAGTCTGTCGAGTAAACAAAAATTTACTAGCCAATGGTGATTCAATTGCCAAGGTGTCCGTAGAGGGTTGCAAATCCAAAGAGATATTCTTTATGGTCTGGTTATCGGGGCTCACCTAAGTGAAATGGAAATGCAATTCTGTGAGTATTTCCCTGAAAATCAAGCCATGTCTGTAACAGAAGAGTGGATTAGAAACCTTTTTACAGAGATATCACTGACAAGAATGCCGATTGAATTGGAAGAGTCACTGATTGACATGGCAACAGACAAGGGCCTGAATCAGAGGTTCACGGAGAAATAACTGGCGGATTTTTGGATATCCGTGCATGCCGAATACCGAGAACTGAGTGACATGCCATTTAAAAAACCTCTCAATGAAATCTCATTGGCTGGCGCTCACTTATTATCGTCCCTGTTTTGATTTTGTGCATGCCGAATACCGAGAACTGAGTGACATGGCATTTAAAAAACCTCTCCCTAGTACATTAAGTCTTTGTAGTACATGCTCTACTCTTCCATGGGGTATTTATTTTCTTAGTCTGTCTGTGTTCATACAAATACCAGACAGATGTTCATTTCACACAGTGCTGGTGAAATCTCCTGAAATAAAGCTTGGTCAAGGCCAGAGGCAGAGCTCATGTGTAAAATACAAAGAACAGAATACAGACTACATGTATTTTCTTTGAAGACCTTTAGCACACTATTATTAAAAAGAGTGCTTTACTTTTCATGTGTGAAATGTATATTCACAATGTACAGTACACAATATTTTTATGAATACAATCAACAAGAAACCACTGTGAGCCAAATAATTACAGGCTACTTAAGTTCATGGGGAAATAATGGAAATGACATGATCTTCATTGAGAAAAACCAAATTATTACAACAGTATGTAGTAAACTGAAGAAAAAAAAAGATACTTTATTAAAGGGGTCATATGATGCGATGTCCGTAGAGGGTTGCAAATCCAAAGAGATATTCTTTATAAAAGTTAAGAGTCAACCACGCCTACCTAAAATGGATCGTTCTAACACGACCCCACATGTCTATGTCACGATGTGGGAAGATTTGCATAACGCCGCCCAAATGTTCACGCAAAGAAAGAAGCCGTAACTTTTATTCTCGCTGTAGTATTGTTGCTGCCGCCATGTCGTGAAGACGCTGGGTTTCGTTGTGAAAGCAAAACTACTTTGTTTGGCCTTCCAAAAGAGGGCGATATCCGCTTCGTCATGCCTAGAGCTGATCCGTGCTGGTCGCTGAGGAAATACATCAACTTCGCGCTGTGGATAGCCGGATCGGCATTCACCGTGGACGAAGCGGAGTCCAGCCTGGGGTCGTCACATGTGGTTGCCGCTCCTTCATCGAATCCGGCCTCCGCTCACTCTAGCTGTTTTTTTAACCTTAAACCGCATAAACACATTTCATTACACCAAATACACAAAATAATGTTCTTTTTAGCAACATCATATGACCCCTTTAAGATACCAAATTTAAAAATACTCTAGTTTGCTATAGCCCAAATAATGTTAGTTAGTCAATGTTTAATTTAGTTGATTTACTATAAATAGACAACTTTGAAATAACTTAATGATTAATTTAGAATATACATTTCATGCATTATAAAATGTGTGCAAGAATTTATATTTTATTATAATAACTGTAATGGGATATTGATAAAGAATTTACAGTAAAAGTGAAATGACAGTAACATGTTACTGTGTTCAGAGTACAAAATATGTGCGTTTCTGTGGAACATCACCTCTGACCTGTTGGAATGAGCTTTTGTTTTTTTTCTTTATCTAATTTTGTGATTTTTGTTTTTTTCTTTACAACTGTGGAAGGAGCTATTTTCATTTTTTATGTACATTTAAGCTACATACTCCACTTTATTGCCACACAATAGATATACTGTACTAAAATTAATGTTTTTTTTTAATAAACATTTTAATTTTAATATAATTATATAACATAATTGTATAAAATTATTATTGTTGTTGTTGTTATAAATAAATAGGTTCCTCTACCAGATGAACAGCATATAGGAACAGCTGCCTCTAGAAAAGTGCCCACCAGAAAATTAATAAAACCCACAATAACTTCTGCAGTCAGTAAAATGAGAGAGTTTGTTTTTAGACTTTTACATTATATGCATCTTTTGATGGCATATTACATTGTACTTGTATTCATTTAGCAGATGCGCTTATTTAGACCAACTGACAAATGAGGGCAATTAATATTAATAGCAATTCTGCCTGTATAATGCAGTCAACTGGTCATTTAGAATTGGCAGTGAGCATCTTTAAATGTAAAAAATATTACACTTTTGCCCATTTTACAGTGGCCCCAAAACTGCAAAACATGTTTGTGCTACCTTTCTGTAAATGAAATGTGTTTGATATTTTCTAATTCAATGGCATTAGGTGTTTCTGCACTAAAGTGTCCAAATAATTTTTGACCACTCTATATAAGCCCTATATTATCTTCAATTATACTGTGTATATAGAATAGTGTGCATGTGGTGAGCCTGTAACCCTCTGGTCATTTCAACATCTGTGAAATGGAAATTTGCCACAGTTAATGTTTCATTTATGTGGGAATGGAGGGTCTGGTGGAGTTACAGGGAGGCATGTTGAATAGAACAGGCAAAGAGCACTCACAACATTGAGTGAAGACAGAAGATGAATGATGAAGCTGACCAATATCAGGACATTATCAGACATATGAGAAGGCTGAATGGATGAATGGTGAATTCTTACCCTTTTTCTATGTAATGAGTGATATCAGATATCAAAGCTCAGGATACTTTGATTTCAATTAACTAATGTCTCAACTGAGTATAATCTTTGTCTCAGATGTTTCTCCTAAAATTTGTTAGAATAAATGAAAAATGGAAACAAATGACAATTGTTGACATACACAGTAGGAGTATAGAATATATATATACATATACACACATATATATAAATAAATATATATATATATATATACTGTATATATATTCCTATAGGGTGAGTAACGGATGCCTCAATAATGACTGTACATTGCTCTGAGTTGTGGACTCAGTAACTGGTATCTGTCCCTGTCTGTGAGTGAAATACAGGGTTGGTCTGGTTACTAAGCCAACGGTTCAGACAACTAGCAATACAGATAACATACAGGCTGGATGCTGGATATTTTATTCGTAAAATTCCCTACGCCTAACCTGATACTTCACCATGTGTGTATTGTGCCTGTGGTCCCTCTTGATTCTTCAGTGTTATACGAGGAAGATATAGATATGAAAGTTTGAACTGTGTCATCACGACAATTATATATTTTTCATAAATGTCAGGTTTGTGTTTTGTGTGTTGTAATTTTATACAATTAACTGATTACAATTTCTGTTGGCCAAAACAATGATGCTCTGATTTTGTTCTTTGTCTCTATAATTGCTTTGTTTTCCTAAATTATTTAAATGTACAAATTTACCTGAATGATCATCAAACAGCTTATAATTACAGAGGCCCAAACCTAAATACATTAGATTCATACATTCATACATAAATAACTTTTTTAATTGAATTTATTTTTTATTTTTAATTAACTGAAATTATTTTTGTATTTTTCTAATTTATTATTTTCTGTATATATTTTAACAATTTTTATTCTTTTTAACTTTCATTTTTTAATCTTTATTTTTATTCTTTCATTTATTTTGTTTTTTATATTTATTTATTTATACATTTCTTTTTTTATGTTTATTTATTCACATAATTATTTACCTGAATAACCATCAAACAGCTTATATTTTCATAGGCCCAAATCTGCATAAATTAATAGATAAATAATTGGAAAATAAAAAAAGGGAATATATAACTTAAACAAATATTTTTTTCTTAATTAAACTTAGCATTTAAATTATTTTTGTATTTTTTTAAATTGGTATTAATTTATTATTTACTGTATTAATTTTTTTTTTTTATTATTATTTATTTATTTATTATTTGTACTTTTATGCCTGCAAAATGTAAATTAAAGCTGTGGTCCTTGTGTAACTCCAGTGCATCACTGTACTGAGAGACTGTGCTAAACAGCTGACAGATGTACTAACAGACATCTTTAACACCTTGCCGAGCCAGTCTTCCCCACGTGTCTCAAGTCCGTAACCATCATACTGGTACCAAAGATGTCACCTGTGACTTGCCTTAATGCCTACCGTCCCATAGCACTGACCCCAGTCAGTGCTTTAAGAGGTTATACACAGAGATGGGAAGTAACAAAGTACAAATACTTCGTTACTGTACTTAAGTAGATTTTCCTGGCATCAGTACTATACTTCTCTTTCTTTTTCTGACAACTTTTTACTTTCACTCCTTACATTTTTTTACAGAAATATCTGTACATTCTACTTCTTACATTTTCAAACCAATCTCGTTACTTTAGTTTATTGCGTGCCTTTTTCAACCTAATGTAATACAGAAAACACAACCCCCCACTGGTCTATTATTTTCTAGCTATAGTGCACCACAAACGTAGGCTAGTTTATGAAGCTACCACGGAGCAAGAAGAACGAATGGATGACGTTATGGATGAGACAGAGGGAGTCAGCGATGTCTACATGACTGAGAAATTAGAGATATTCAAGGCTGTACAGGGTCGTACATGCAATGAAAAAATCAGTCTGTGCTATGAATAAATTTACCATAGTAGTACGAGTGCTATACAGTTTTGCAGTATGTGTAAGCCTGTTTACAAACCTGTTGTCAAACAAAGATAACATTTAATGACAAGGTTTAGTCCAAATTCACCTAATAACATCAGTTGAGTGTTTGAAATAACTTCCTTTTGTGATCTGATGTGGTTTCATATCAGAGATTGAGGCAGAAATCATACTATTTTTCGATTAAGTCGATTAACACTGCATTATAAATATATTTTATTCTTATAAAAATAGAAATGGCTTGAAGAACAGGTAAACCATATACTGTCGCAATCGTATGTTTATTGTAGTAATGTTTCATTAGGTAAAAGTCCTTTATCTGCATCCTTTGTCCATATAAGGGATTTCCTGGAACGTCATAAGTTCTATTACTTCTGTGAGTCTCACTTGTGGAGTTCCCTCTGGCTAGGAGTATGAAGGAAACAGACATTGCATTACGTGTGTATTCACTAATGCTCACAACACCCTATTTTGGGTAAAAATAGAAAAAAATAACACTTTTCTCTAAAGAAATTGGAAATGAACATCAGTATCCATACGTTTTTCTCCAGTGTAGAGAAATGTATGGGAGTTTTTTTGTTTTGTTTTTTTTCCCCAGTGCATGCATGAGATTACCTGACAAAAGAATAAGAAATTACGGTGACAGACTTTTTTAGTCATAACATTTTTATATTTTATAATAAAACCTTAGAAATGTCTAATTATTTATAGTTCTAGGCCCCCTGCATGTTAAAGGGTGTTACAAATGAGGCTCCCATACCGCCTCCTCTGCAACACCATTAGAATATTGACTGTTTTACCATTAGGCTCCATTTCCCATAAGCCGACATACCTGGGACTGATTGCACACACACAACTGCAAGTCATTTAACACACACCTTATAAGCACACCACACTCATCCACACCTTGCGAAGTCTTGATTTGCCTAGGTGATCATTTCTGAGTGTTTCTTCTTTGTGGACCGTTTATCTGTGCGTGACCTGGACTGTTTATCATTTTTGGATTCTCTGCTGCCTGCCCTGACCCGTATCTGTTTATTGGACTGTGATTCTCTGCTGCCTGCCCCGATCTCTTGCCTGTTATCTGGACTCTGTTTGTTTGCTGCCTGCCCCGACCATTACCCATTCCGGTTTACGCTCTTGTCTCACCCCTATGCCTGTCTGATTCTGTCTAACGTGAATCTGTTGTTAATAAAGCTGCAGATGGATCCTCACTCCGTAGACTCATCATTACAAAGGGGTAAACAAGTGTAAATTATGCTTGCACTCTAATTGTCTTTATTTGCATTTCAATAAAATGTACAGTATAACACCTCAATTTTGACATTTTTTAAAGCATCATAATAATTGTGAGTTCGTTCTAAAGGAAATAAGGCAGAATCACCCTACAATCTAAGATGTGGCAAAGTTTTTTTTTTTTTTCTTCTCATCAGCTTAGTCTTTTCTCTGCTTGTGTTTACATGTTGGTTATTCATACTGAATACATTCATTAGCTAACAAAATTTGAAATGCAAGTTCTTTTGTATTAATATGACATGAGGTCCATTTACCAGCGTGACACTAAATCAAGTAGTAGTAATGGCTCCTTTTTACTTAAGTACATGTCAGAACCCATAATTCTTTACATTAACTTGAGTGAAAAAGTGTAATCAGTACTTCAACTTTTATCAGAGTCTTTTTAAACATGAGTATCTGTACTTCTACTTGAGTGAAGGATGTGTGTACTTTTGCCATCTCTGGCCATGCACCACATCAAGTCCACTCTCCCCAACACACCTGACCCGCTCCAGTTTGTATCTTTTCCAAACCACTATACGGACGATGCTATATCCTCCACCGTCTACCTGACTCTTACCCACCTGGAGCAGAAAACTCTATGTTATAATGCTGTTCATTGACTTCAGATCTGCATTCATTTACATTACATATACATTTAATCATTTAGCAGACATTTTTATCCAAAGTGACTTACAAATGAGGACAACAGAAGCAATCAAACCAACAAAAGAGCAACACAATGTAAGTGCTGTGTTATTCGGTCAAGTTATTATAATTTTTGTATAATAAATAAAAAGAAAGCAAGTAGATAGAATAAAAAAAGAATATAGAGTGCTAGTGTTGGAGGGCCAACTTTTTTTATAATACAGTACAACTGAAGGAGAAATGACTTGAAGGAGTTGAGATGGAATGGAATCAAGCGTCTGCAAGTAGTAGAATGATTGGAAGGGATGAGACTTCTGCCTCTGAGAGTGGAGAGAAGGACATGAGTGAGTATGTCTGCTGGTAATATGTGTTAAGATGTGACAGTTTATAGTGTGGAGAATTGTGCACTGATGGTTGTAATTTTATTAATGAAGAATGTGGCAAAGTCATCATCTCTTAGAGTTGATGAAGGAGGGGGAGGAGGAGGACAAAAGAGGGAGTAAAATGTTTGAATTGTTAATTTTGTTGTGGTAGTACTGTATGTCCTTTTAGTAGTGGAGACAATAGCAGAGAAGGAAGAGAGGAGTGACCAATATAGGAGTGATTTTTTGATTTTTGCCACATCCTCTCTGCAGCCCTGAGTTTAGAGCGACACTCACAGAGAACATCGGATAGCCAAGGGGCAGAAGGGGTAGTACAGGCTGGCCTTGAAGAGAGGGGGCAGACTGTGTCTAAACAAGGAGCAGAGAGTGTCAGTAGCACTGTTAAACTGTTTAAGGGGAGGAAGTGAAACAAACAAATGACAAGCTATGGTACATACCTCACCATGGGGTATACCATCCCATCAAACAAAAACTGAGAGTGGTTTTCGATTGTGGGGGATCTTATCAAGGAGTGTCATTGAACCAACAAGGCACTAAGCTCACAAATAATCTTCTCTGTGTCATTAAAAGATTCAGGCAAGAAAGTATTACCATTATGGCAGATGTGGAGGCTATGTTCCACCAGGTTCACGTCCATGAAGAGAATTCAAATCTTCTAATGTTTTCTGTTGGCTTCATGGAGATTGTAATGAAGACTTGTTGGAACACAAAATGGTTGTCCATTTGTTTGGTGCTACTTCTTTGCTCAGCTGTGCCAACTATGCTTTAAGGAAGTGTGCTGAAGATCATACTGTAACACATAATTCAAAGCTGATGTTGTTGATACTGCTCCTCTGAATTATTATGTAGATGACTTTTTGAAGTCCACAGCCACTGAGACACAAGCCATAGCATACAAAGATATGCATCATTGTCTACAAGTAATATGTTCCAAAGGAGGTTTTTGCCTGGTTAAGTGGACAAGCAACAGCCATCCCTGAGAATGAACAGGCTGATGGAGTAAAAGACTTAGATCTTGATCAGAACACACTGCCACTGGAAAGAGCATTAGGCATCCACTGGAATGTTGAGTCAGACACATTTCAATTCAAAATAGTCATTAAATATTGTCCACTAACTAAGGAGGACTGCTCTTGATTGTCAGTTCTATCTATGACCCATTGGGGTTTCTTGCACCTGTGGTTTTACCAGCAAAAATTATCGGTAACACTTTATAATAGCTTTCATTTTTAAATTATTAACAAACATTATATAATGCTTAACAGATCATTAGTTAATATATATATTCACATAGCTAGAAATATGAGATAATGTTCTTGTTAATGTTTACTAATGCTTACTTTAATGTTTACTAATATTTACTAAACATTATCTAATGATTAACATATGATTATTTAATGTAAATTAAAATGCTTACAAATGTCAATACATTTTCAGTTCATATGATCTTCATTTATTGGTCTTTGTTTGTTGTGTAGACCTCGATTTACACATCTTAACAAATAATCTTTTAATCATTTGTTCATGTTTTTGCAGTAGCTGTTACGGAGTGATCGAGATGAGAGTTGAACGGATCCATCTGCAAGGATTTATTCATAAAACAAAGAAAACTAAGCTATGGTCGATACTGTCTAAAAGGCTAAATTGGACAAGACAAAAGTAATCCATGCACAGGCTTGGGTCGAAGCAACAGCGAATGTAATCCGGAGGGCAAGCCAAAAAAAATCCAATAACAGGCTAGAGTCCAGGTGGGGAGCAAACAGGTCAGAGAAGGCAAGACAAAAAGATAATCCAACAACACAGGCTGAGATCCGAGGCAGGCAGACAATAAACAAGGTTAGGAAACAGGCTAGACTAGGACTTAAACCTAGGACAGGGAACCAGGCTCCGTAAAGTAGCTATCAGCAAGACCAGTGATATGCGCTTTCAATACTCGGCAGTCTGTGTGAGTGCTGCTTATATAATGCTCCAGATTGGAAACAGGTGTGAGTGTGTGATTAGTTCCTGGATAAGGAATCATGGGAAATGGAGTCCGGGGGGTATGAACTGTGCAGTGTGAGAGTACATGTGGAGGATAGTGACCTCTGGTGGTGAACAAACGGAAGTCCATAGACCGGATTTGTGACAGTTCATGTTTTTGCAGTAGTCAATCTAAAGTTGAAACTATTCATCTTTTGTAAATGTTTATAAACAATTACTAATCATTTAGTATCTTTATGGGCATTGGAGTTTTAGCTAATGAAAGTTTAATGAAGGTTTGTGTTAAGTTTAGCTAAATGCTTGCTGTTCGACATAACAGATTGTAAATTTGGTGCAAAAAAAAAAAGTTTGTATTGCCTGAACACTCACATTAGTATACTACTCTTCAGTATATCATTAAACAGGATATTGCTTGAATCATAAATAAACTGGGGAAAACAAATCATTTTTTTAAAAGAAAATACTTTTCATTTACTAAAACAATATAAAATAAACAGATTGAACCGTGTTCCCTTATAGTAATCAAATTGACCCCTGTACACTTTTGACCCTTAAACCTACCCATACCACCAAACCTGTCCCTTACCTTACCCGTATCACACCTCAATAGCAGCAAAAGTGTTGTGCATTAACACATGCTTTTATTGGTTGGGATGATTGATCGGCGGTCTCTAAAAAGGCTGATCTCAAAAAACCGATCTCAAGCTGATGACGCTGCCGTGAGAGGTTTGGCATGACATGCAGCGGCACAGTCTCAGTCTCTGTCCTGAGCGGGTGAAATTATTAAAATGCTGAAGGTGAGGTACTGGTACCGGCAGTGCGTTCCACGAGCGGTGCGTCTGCAGCAGTGCAGAGATCGTTTCCGCACCCAGTCTATTTCTGCGCTGCAAGCGCTGAATTAAAGTAACAGCGCATTGTTTCCAGTAAATATGAACATGGATTGACACGAAAATGTAGTAATTACACCATAAATGCATATTATTAAAGTCTACTGTGTTTCACAATCAACACGTATGGCTTTTTGGCTAGGTTTAAAGGAAAAGAGCACTTTTAGATAGGGCAATCAATAATAGATGGCGCTCGTGGAGGTAGGAAAACAAAGTTATTTATGAACCGCAGGATTGCTTGTAATAAAGATTTAAACGCAAAAGGAAAGGCAGTAGAGCTGACTATTTCTGTCAATGGTAAGTTTGTGATAACGTAAGAAAAGCAGTTTAAATGTTTTGATACTTGCTTGAGCAACTTAATATATAAATCTAGAAGTAAATGCAAAAGTAAAAAGCATTGAATAATGTGTTGCTTATATTTATTGTGTTTAAACATGTCTGAAAGATTGTATTACTGTACTGTGTAAAAAAAGAATTGCAATGCTGAAAAAGCAATTTCAGTGACAATGTTTGGATTTGAAATCAAAATAATGAATAAATGTTGTGTTTGTGGTAAACAGCCACAGATCAGTAGCGGACTCCTGTGTGAAAGCACA
>NW_015654085.1:25920-34494 GCF_001515625.1 Sinocyclocheilus rhinocerous
ATGTGAAATCCCAAGTTTACAGCAATATGTGCAATTGCATAGACCTAAACAACCATCAATCACTTAATTAACCCTCGCATTGAGTTCCTCAATGAGGTTAAAATCTATATTAAATGCATCAGTTCAGCTAGGATCTGGAGGTACTTGCTTGCGTTGCCTGTATACGGGGGGGGTTCCCTTTTGTTGTTGTCCTTGCAGAAAAGGGGGTTTCCCACGGTTGCTGATTGGCTGGAAGTTCAATCTTGGGAAGCCAGTGGTTGGGCGTTGGCTGACGACGCGGAGCTGTGGTCTGAAGTTGAAGTTTAGACGACAATCTTTCGGAGACGAGGCGTTGGGCATCTAAAAAAATCTCATTCAGAATCCTCATGTATTGAAATCACAACACAACACAACTCTGTGCTTTTGTAGTCCTTTATATTCATTTTTAGTTTAATGAATTTAACTTCCGCTTTAAAAGATGTGCTTTGTAAAAAAAAAAAAAAAAAACATCTACATTGTAAATCTAGCCTGTTATTATTACAAAACCAAAACGAGTGGTTTTGGTTTTGCAAATAAAGTATTTCTTTATTATATAATAAAGTATTTCTTTATTATATAAGTCAGGGGTATTCAATTAAAGTTCCAAGGCGCGGTGTAAAAAAAAAAAAAAAAACATCTACATTGTACATCTAGCCTGTTATTTATAGTCTGTTTTAATCCATTGCCATTTTCAAAACAGTTTTTCTGTAATGAAATTATATAATAAGTGTCCGATCTACCATGACACACAAGGAAATATGTGACACAGATATTACAAAACCAAAACGAGTGGTTTTGGTTTTGCAAATAAAGTATTTCTTTATTATATAATAAAGTATTTCTTTATTATATAAGTCAGGGGTATTCAATTAAAGTTCCAAGGCGCGGCCTCTATATTTTCTTCCAAGCAGAGGTCTGAAAAAATATATATATTTTTTTTTTTTACATGTATTGCATTTTTACATTTAGATACATGTGAGGCCATGTGACAGATAAAATACTGTTTCTGTTCAGGGTTTTCCTCCTGAAATCTATACTATTTTAATATTTTAACCTACTTAAAAGCATTATCTAAAAACAATGTAGCTACAATAATCAAAACGTTCTGATCTTGAGCAGAAAAGAAAGATAACTAGCAATTTCAAATTACATGATTCTTAGCCTACAGATTAGTAATGCTAAATGTAGATCAGAAACGTCTTGTCACATCTGGTTTGAACAGTCAGTCATAGGTTATAGATTCTGCTGTGTTTTGTTGTTTCTGTTGTTGTTAAAATAACCATGTCATCTGCAGCTCTAAACTTGGCGCCAATGCACGTCCAGAGAGAGAGAGAGAGAAAGCGAACGGAGCTGAAAGGGTTTTAATTAGGGATGCACCCGATACTGAGCTCCTGTACTCGTACTCGTTAAAATGCCCCGATACCAAACGCCGATACCACAGGTAGATAGGGAGAGAGAGAGAGCGCGCGCACTTCTGTTGTGTGCCCAGTCAGCAAATTTCCTTTAGCTGTTGATATGATGCAGATCCGCATCAAAGTGTGGCCCAGATTAGTTCGTGTTTGCCGGTGTTGTGCCGAATTCTGCACCCCTGCCAGATTATGCACCCCCTCGTTGAAGAACAGCTAAAGTGTGGCCCAGATTAGTTTGTGTTCGCCGGCCCAAAACTGGTCCACATATTTTTAGCCAGAACTGAACCTAAACAGTGCCGTAACCCAACCCAGAGTGAGACAAATATCATCATTCCTTCCCTTTAAAACTCTTTTCTAGTAGTTACAACCGGTTATAACGCGAAATAAACACGCTCGTGTCATGTAATCTCAATCAGTTTTGCAACCGCGGAAAAATGCCAATAAAACAGCATTACCTTTATGCAGGCAAGTCATTCAGTGTCCACAGCTTGTTGCTAGAAAATTGCAATGTGCAAATGTGCAGTTTATATGTTTGCGTCTAAAAATAGCCTGTTATTAAGATAGCTAAAAATTTCCTAATTTAAAAAGTTACTCATGTCTTGGGTGATAGAAAAGAATGTGTGCAGTGCTGATTTACAGTCATTTATGTGCTTGTCTTTAAATAATATCTAATGTGTGATACTAATTATGATATACTAATGTTCTTTTTGCTCTTCTTTTTCCTGACAGACTGTGAGTGAGACTTACTAAAAGTAAGACTGGTGAGACTTACTAAAAAGTATCAATTTTTGTACATTTATTCACTCATCTGACATTTGCAAAATAGCACACTTCTGTTATGTTCTGTATTGTAATTCTGTTATTAAAATTATACAATAAACATTTTAAAAATGAGTGTGAATCCATTTTTGTGTTTAAGATTTACTGTGTAATGGGTATTTAAAAAAAAAAAATAGGTGTGGTGTAAATATGGTTAAATAATGGCATTTGGTTTATCAGCCACATGCCCTTTACAGAACTCAACCATATAAGAATGCCAGTTTTGGGCCAGCGAACACAAACTAATCAGGGCCACACTTTAGCTGTTGATATGGGCCAGATCCACGCCAAAGGAAATTTGCTGAAAAGCGCGTTAGGCTTTTGATAAAAATACTAGAGGATATAGTGCTGAAAGATATTTACCATAAACGACCCTGAGCACTTGTTATGTGATCTGCTCCGCTGTTTTGACGCGCTGTTCATTTAAAATGGTGCTGTGTTATGGCTCGTGGTTCAGATGGATGCCGGGGTGCGGATGCGGTCCGCTTTTTGAATATCAGTTATATTAGTTATATATAAGTATTTAAGGATAAAAGACTCAAGTTGCTTTTAAAATTTTAGTCCTTTTCCTCAAGTCGAGTCAAGTCTGGAGTCATTTCAGGTCAAGTCTGAAGTCAAGTCTGAAGTCTATAAAAACGCGACTCGAGTCCAAGTCACTAACTCGAGTGCCCATGGGCTATGGGAAAAAAGAGGGCGTAAAATGTTTGACGCTATGGGAAAACTTTTTTTTCTCCTGAACTGAAGCCTTTTTCAATAACGCAGTGTAACTGCACGGCCATTGGTTCATGCAGTGCACTTAAAAAAAATGAAACAATGGCACGGCAGCAGTGCTGCACGAACCTATGGCCACGAAGCCCGCCAAAGCCAGCCAGAATGGGCGGGGCCATCTAGCTATACAAGCGACTAACTTCGCCACAAGATTCAGGTTACTTCGACTGAAGCGACGACTGAGTCGTGCAGCTGCATTGCACAGCTAACAACGCAGTACTCGTTCCCCTATCTCAGGGAATCGAGGTTATGTTTGTAACGGAGTACGTTCCCTATCGATACTTCACTCATACTGCGTCTGCTAAGACGCTATGGGAACTAGTACAATCACGCCGTGCTATGGCAGAGGAACGACTAGGGACACCTCCAAAGTCGAACGGGCTAAGCTCACAGAGGTCACGCCCGGCCTGAGTGATCGTTCCAGAAGACTTGCACAGCTCCGGCACCCATGAGGGCCGAGAGAGCACAAGTAAAGCCTCTGATGGGTTTGAGCATGCTACGCCAAACTCCTGCTCAGGGCGGTACTGCGTATGCAGGTGCATGCCGGTTATGCAGAAAGAACCCTAGCCTGCAAGGCAGGGACATCCAGGTTATAAAAACCTAGCAAATGTGGACGGCGAGGCCCAACCTGCCACCACACAAATTTCCGCAATGAACACGCCGCTAGACCATGCCCAAGAAGAGGCGACGCTTCTAGTTGAATGGGCTCGTACTCCAATGGGGCATTGCAGGCCCAAGGAAGAGTAGGCTAGCATAATAGCATCAACTATCCACTTAGAAAGTCTCTGCTTCGTGACCGGATGCCAGTATTGAAGGGGACGCATACGAAGCAGGCCCGACTGTAGCACTGGAGATGCTGCAGCCATAAGGCCCAGCATCTTCTGAAATGCCTTGAGGGGGCGAGAGGCCACAAGGAAGGAAGCCACAAGCTGCTTTATGACCAGAGCACGCTCTGCCGCGACCACCGCTTTCATTTGGGTTGAGTCGAACATTGTTCCCAGGAATGATATTAGTTGGCTGGGGGGACAGTGCACTCTTGGCAAAATTGACCCTGAGCCCAAGGCATTCTAAGTGGCTGAGGAAGAGGGCTGTGTGAGATAGTGACTCCGCCTCCGACTGGGCCAGAACGAGCCAGTCGTCAAGGTAATTGAGAATGTGGATTCCCTTCTGCCTCAGAGGAGAAAGAGCCACATTTATGCACTTCGTGAAAGTGCGTGGAGCCAGGGACAGTCCAAAGGGAAAGACCGTGTATTGATAAGCCAATCCCTCGAAGGCGAATCTCAAGAATCGCCTGTGGTGCAGGGCTATCTGGATGTGAAAGTAAGCATCTTTCAAGTCCAGAGAAAAGAACCAGTCCTCTGGGTGGATTTGAGAAAGGATCTGCTTCAGTGTAGTCATCCTGAACGGCTGTTTCTTGTGGGCGAGATTCAGGCATCTGAAATCGAGGATGGGCCGTAGGCTGCCATCCTTCTTGGGGACAAGGAAGTAACGGCTGTAGAAGCCTAACTCACTCTGAGCTGTAGGAACCGTCTGTATGGCTCACTTTGCCAGCAGATTTTTCACTTTGGAGCGCAGAACATGTGCGTCCTTACTCTGAGACAAAGTGGGGACTACCCCGTTGAAATGTGGGGGTCTTCGAGCGAATTGCAGTGAATAGCCTTGCTTTATTATCCCCAGAACCCACTGACACTCCAGGGATGGCTTGCCATGCCTTGGCCCGGAAAGTCAGGGGTTGGATTGGTTCGAGTGCCGAGTGCAAGGGGACATGGTACTCATGAGAAATGGAAGAGGAAATCTGCTCTCTTTTTGAAAATGTTTGTGTTTTAATCTGCCCGCTATAACAGCGGATCGCCGCTTGGGCGCTTGAACGGGCCCAGAGTTTGCAGCAAACACATTGCTGACTGCACCCGGAACTGGACGGGGTGAATGGCAGCTTAAGAGAGGCAGCTTGGGGGGTGGTCCGGCTGCAGTGAGACTCCTCTTTCTGTCCCGTAGATCAGGACGACGCCTGAGGCGCAGGGTCCAGCGCTATCTTGGGGTCCCTGGCACTTTGGAAACGGGTAGCGTTTGGCCGAGCGGGAACGTCAACGAAGCTCAGCCTTGACTGGCTGGGCGGTGGCGGCAGCCGCAGGTGCACGCTTTGCAGCCTGCTGTGTCGGTGCAGACTTGGGGCGACTAGAGGCAGCTGCAGAGCTAGAGCGTTTGGCAGGAAGTGTCGCATGGCTTGGGATGACTTTTGTGCCTCCGTGAAACGCTCAGCGAAGCCTTCGACCGCTGGCCCGAACAGACCGGTGGGGGAGACCGGAGCATCAAGGAATTGGGTCTGGGCCAGACTTGTCCGTGCTGGCGAGGAGTTTGGCCTGGAAGACCTGGAGTGCCGCCATTGAATTCTAAGCGTCAGATAACCGTGCGCGATGCGCCATTTACAGGTATTTCCTTAAACCGCCACAGAGCTCATATATTTTTTCGCCAAGGGGTGAGAACGTAATGATTATGAAAACGATTATTTATTTTTGATAATTATTATTTTATTTCAGTTAGTTTTTCCAATAAATATATTGTTCAGTCATGAAACTCTAGATGGCGCAGGCTGACGGGTTGTTAATGTAATTGATGATATTCAGAGAGTTGAACGACTTGGCACAAGCTGATTGGGTCATGCTGCATATGCAGTCAATGAGCTTATTGCCTTGCATTTATATGGCTGCAGCAGCAGCAATAATCTACAACTACAGCAATAACCAACAGCAGCAGCAGCGTAGCAGATCTATTCCGCCAAGACCAAATACATTAACATTGTCATATCCATCACCATGATAAATCTTCAGAGAGTTGTCATGATTGAACTGTTGTTAGTTTCGTTTCGTTTTCGTTTTTCAAATATTGTCATTTTTATTTTATTTCAGTTTACGAAATTGTTTTTTCATCAATCGTTTCCGTCTTAGTTTTCGTTTACGAAGGAGAAGAAATCTGAATCCTATGGCAAAGTGCCCTCTTATATAGCCAGATGGCCCCACCGCTGCCGAGCCATTGATTCGTTTTTTTAAGTCCATGCAGTTTCACTGCGTTATTGAAAAAGGCTTCAGTTCAGGAGAAAAAATGACTTTTTCCCATAGCGTCTTAGCAGACGCAGTACGAGTGAAGTATCGATAGTGAAAACGGCGCCAGTGTAAATGGCTTGCCGTCTGTCTCTTTGTTTGTCTGTAGCCGTATTTGTCTTTTTATTAATAAATCAAAATGTTGCCCAACACCACTCGCACCGTTTGACCGCCAGATGCTCCTTAACATCAGAAAAACAATGGATGTATGCAGCATCAAAGATGTGTCGACTGCGTGCCCCAGCTTTCTGCCTCCTCCATTCCTGACAACTCTACCTGTGTGGTTGCGCCGTGTGCCGTATGCGCTCACCTGGAGGAAACGGCGTAGGAGGAGAGGAAAACGGGGCGGTAGAGCCACCAGGCTAAAATTAAGCCTGTCGTCTGGTCTGACTAGCCTGCTTCGCTGAGGCGACTGTGAACGTGAGGTGGATGGTCTTCACATCGCGAGGCGTTCTTTGGAGACGCCTTACCAATATAAATTTGAGCCATGGCTGAACAGTAACACTCGCCATCTAAGACAAGCTTGCAGAAGAGCAGAGCGCAGATGGAAAAAGGATAAGCTGCAGGTGTCCTATGAAATACTACGGGAGTCTTTAATATCATATCAGAAAGCTGTCAAGGCTGCTAAGTCTTGCTATTTCTCTGAGATAATTGCTAAAAATTCAAATAATCCTAGGATCTTGTTTAATATTTTAAATTCTGTTTTTAACCCTGTAGGAAACAATTATCTCACTGAATCTTCCTCTCTGTGCGAAAAATTTCTGAGTTTTTTTATTGACAAAATAGTAGTTATTAGACGGTCTATATTACCCTCATCTGTTGATCCAGCCGATCCTGTTATGGCCACCATGTTTTTAAACTCTTTTGAGCCAATTACCATGTCTTGTCTAACATACATAGTCAACAATTTGAACCCTACTACCTCTTCTCTTGACATTGTTCCTACTCATTTTTTTTAAACAGATATTTGACAGTGTTGGGGCACACAGATTTTAAACACGAGAAAAGCTACCGTGCCCAGAGGAGCCGATGCACTAAAACTGGGGCACCAGGGTGTCAGCAAAAAGATGGCTATTAGCCAAAAGGGTGAAGGAAGATTAGAAAGAACGGTTGTCGCATCGAAAATGGAGCATGCGTGGTATGTCTGGACCGGTTACCACATCGGCCAGAAATAAGTTATTGTCAATGAAGTGTTGGCAACCAAGATCTCGATCACTGCCCTGTCTGAACTCGGACTCATCGGAAGCGGAACTCAAACCATTCAAGACCCAACAACCAAAGAAACATTCTACTCTGGTGGAGAGAAGCAGGAAGCTGGTATCGGCTTCATGACAAGCAGCTGGTTGACCAAGAGCGTTTTGGCCTTTCATCCAATATCAAACTGCCTGGCTGTGTTGACCATCGACAGCACCATCAAGATGCACCTGCTTTCCGTGTACGCTTTCTAGTCCTAACAAATACAGCTTATAGCCTGGTTTTATATTAGATTTTACAAAAATTACCACAGTCTTGTGTGATTTTCAATGTCTTTAAGTAGACAGACAAACATGAAAAGAGACCATAAATTTAAACCAGTATGTTTACTCCGCATCTAATCTGGTTTGCCCAACCCTTCAAAATTCTCATATACAAATGGATTCTCAAAAGATTGCACTTAGTGACATCTCAGCTCAAAAAAAGAAAATTGTGTCCATGTGACATAGTAGCTGTGTCCCAAAGTTAAGTGCACATACTTCGAAGGGCACGGACTTCGAAGGCCATGCCTCCGAAGTGCACGAAGGACCCTCCAAAGTGCATGAAGTACGCTCCGTCTTCTCAGGATTTCCTAATTGCGACACCAGAGGTTCCTGATTAGCGGTCTGTCACATAGCAACGGTGCGAGAGGAGAGCTGACGAGAGGACAATCCTGCCAGGATAGGTGGAGCCAGAATTGCTCATTTTTGTTTTTATGTTTTACATCATAATGGAGGAAACAGTGATGTACCTCAGGTTAAGCCAAGACCGAGGCCAGGTAAGTTACACTGGTTTGCTGCGTCCTTTGTCAGATTACAACTTTAAATGCAGGAATTGGCTTGGAGCTTACTTGAATAATGTAATGATACATATGAAAAACTACAAAATATACACACACACACTCACATAGCAGTTCAAATGCTGACTGATATCTTACAAAGGTGCGATTTTATATAGTTTATTGTCTTGACCATGGTGATCATATGTAGACAGTTCTGTCAGGACCACTATCAAAACCATATGCGGATATCCCCCAACACAAGCTGATAGCAAAATCTCAAAGCCTTAAGCAACAAGCATGTTGCCCTTTCCAATACGACTAGACAGACTAGACATCAGAAGTGTGTCTGATGCGGGAATAGAATCAACGCTGAACTGACGGCTGCATCTGAACTGGAAAATGCTGCCTTCGGAGGACACATTTCAAGGTAGGAAGGCATCGAGACACG
>NW_015654085.1:34680-35019 GCF_001515625.1 Sinocyclocheilus rhinocerous
CGCAGCAGAAATGATTCCATTTGCACCATGGTCGTTATTTCCTGCTGCTTAAATCTGTGCTGTAGTGCTATAAAAATAAAGTTGACTTGACTAGGTTAAAAGGGGACATAACACACACAGTTTCGGCCAATCTCATGTTAATCTTGAGTACCTTATAGCAGTGCTTCTCAAAGTCCCAGAGGGAATTCAGTCCGGACCCACCTCCATTTCGTATTTCAAGAACACTAATTATTTCCTACTTTTATAAACCTGTTTCCCATACATTTAATTATTTGTGCCGGTCTGTCACAGAATCAAAACTGACCGCCACAAATAGATTTTCCAAAAGGATTCTACTTC
>NW_015654085.1:35414-36366 GCF_001515625.1 Sinocyclocheilus rhinocerous
CGAGTCGTCTCGGGGAGTGATTCGTTCAGTCGCGCATGCGCAACATCCTATAGGTTCTGTACTGGAATTAGTCAAGTAGTTCACCTGGTTCGAGTCTTCGGGTTTTTCGAGTCATTCGTTCATCTCGTGACAGCCCCATAAGATTTAACCAATGCAGTCTGAGCCGGAAAGAGAATTGATTAGTTCATCTCTCGAGTCTTCGGGATTTCCGAGTCGTTCATTCATCACGTGACAGCCCCATACGCTTTAACCAATGCAGTCTGAGCCGGAAAGAGAATTGATTAGTTCATCTCTCGAGTCTTCGGGATTTCCGAGTCGTTCATTCATCACGTGACAGCCCCATACGCTTTAACCAATGCAGTCTGAGCCGGAAAGAGAATTGATTAGTTCATCTCTCGAGTCTTCGGGATTTCCGAGTCGTTCATTCATCACGTGACAGCCCCATACGCTTTAACCAATGCAGTCTGAGCCGGAAAGAGAATTGATTAGTTCATCTCTCGAGTCTTCGGGATTTCCGAGTCGTTCATTCATCACGTGACAGCCCCATACGCTTTAACCAATGCAGTCTGAGCCGGAAAGAGAATTGATTAGTTCATCTCTCGAGTCTTCGGGATTTCCGAGTCGTTCATTCATCACGTGACAGCCCCATACGCTTTAACCAATGCAGTCTGAGCCGGAAAGAGAATTGATTAGTTCATCTCTCGAGTCTTCGGGTTTTCCGAGTCGTTCATTCATCACGTGACAGCCCCATAAGCCCAAACCTGAAGACTTGTCAGATAAGAGGTGCGGTGAGCTAATCATAGACTGAAGACCCAGGTAAACAATGAATTAATCTTTTCTGTTTCTTATAGCAGTTTTGTATTGTTTGTAGTGTGATCAACGTTTGCGTAAGTAGTAGACGTATTAGGGAAGTAACACATAACATTTTAATTATATTTTGCTAAAATGAACG
>NW_015654085.1:42561-43778 GCF_001515625.1 Sinocyclocheilus rhinocerous
AAGGCAGCGCGGGTTTTTTTTTTATATGAATGTATAATTGAAAAGAACCGACCGTCTTCCGAAAAGCTTTGATGTAATTTTCATTTCGTCTTTCCTAGCGTTTTGTATTTGATTACAGCCGTTACCGGGGAAACCGTTATATCTCCTCTCCAACAGCGCCTCCTGATGGCAGAGAATGCATTTGCAAGTCTGTGGGAAACACTGGTGTCTGTCAGCAAACATAAACAAAAAGCATGCTTCAGAACTGTTTTGAGAAGGTGCTTTGAGCCATGTATTAATTTATTACTATGAATTAGGCTACTACTACTACTACTACTACTACTATTACCATCTTGTGCCCTGCAATAACCATTTACTCAAACTCGCTTTTATGAGATAAAGAAGAAAAAAATAAATAAAAAAATTTGGCCAAACATATCTGCCAAAAAAAATCAGCATCACATATTGGCCATCAGCTGCCCTGATTTCTAAATATCGGCATCGGCCAGAGAAAAACCCTTATCGGTCGACCTCTATTGCTGACACTTAAATTAATTGTTTTGCCACTTTTGCACTTTATTTTTTCAAAAAATTTATGTTTTTGTTATGCATGTTATGCATGTTTATTAAAAACAAGTTTTGTAATAACCAATTGTTCAGATCCGGACCTTTGACACTGATGAAAATTCAGATTTGGACCTTTGAATGTAGACTTTGAGATCCCCTGACCTGTAGTAGGGGTGGGGAGAAAAATTGATACAGCATAGTATACATCGCGATATTTTCCGCGGCAATACTGTGTCGATACACGGACGCCAAGTATCGATCTTTTATTATACTATTTGGTAGAATAATAAAATCAATTTCTTTACAATCCACTAGATGGTGATGTTGAGTTTTTTTCTGGTGAGGTCAGCTGGGTCACCTTCAGCATGCAGTAAGTTAGTAAAATAAAGAGGGCGGCATAAGTTATCAGGAAAGCCCCGTCTGCGTTTAAATCGGATGTATGGACTTACTTCAGATTTGTAAACAAGGAGGGGATGTAAGTAGGGATGCACCGAAAATATAGGCTACATATAATAATAATATAATAATATTATATGACGCGCCGCGTCGCACCCCGCCCAGCAGTGTTCAGTGTGCATGTTTCACTCTCCTCTTCACTGCGCGGTTTGACGCTCCGCTCAATATTCCGATCTATGAATGTGCGTTCCGCTCGTGTACCGCTCATGCTCACC
>NW_015654085.1:45000-48127 GCF_001515625.1 Sinocyclocheilus rhinocerous
TAAATTCAGTATCATTAAAATTGAGTTAAATTTAAAAAGACATACAAAATTACTTTATATTATTTAATAAAATAATAAATAATCATTACAAAGCATTTTCGGTTTCGGCCAAGTGCATCCAGAATTTTCAGTTTCCGTTTCGGTGCATACCTAGATGTAAGAGTCTACATGTTTTGTTTAATTTAATTTAAATTTAACAGTAATTTACTTTCAAATGCCCCAATTGCTGAAGGGTCTGCACAACGTTTTAGTACAATTTCAAGTTGCATTGTTCAAAATACCTGTAATAGCACAGCAGTGCATACCGGTTTACATTTAATTAAGGTGGACTAGACTACAAATAGTTGAGTTTGCCAGGTGCATACAACATTTATGACAGGTTTTCATGAAAGAGTTGGCCAGTTTGTCTGCTTGACAAACCCATTTTGCACTGCAACAATAAAACTGAAGTGAGATAAACTGAGAAATGTTTCTTTTTAGTTAAAACAGATGTTGTCAAAGTTTTCCTTTGGGGACATAGTTTGAAGTTGGAAAAAGGTAATAAATTGCAATATATCGCAGAATATCGCAATATATTTAAAATCGCAATAATATTGTATCTGTAGTATTGCATCATTCACATCTCCGAAGAGTCTTTAGTTTTATCAGATTTATAAAGAAAGATACAGCTTACAATTCTCTCCGAAAACAACTGCAGCAGTCACCTAGTCATCTTTTATCGCTGGGACTGCTCCGTCTTTCAGTATCAAACGATGTGCAAATCCAGTGTCAGAATGTACCTTGTTATAAAACATTCGTCACCGAAATGATGGGAACAAACAAACACGCTTGAGAAACTCCGTTGCTGCCTTGGAAAAACAAATTGCATCCACTGTTCACATAACACTGAATAAGGTTATCTTTTCCTCACATCCAAAAAACACACTCTTTAGACATTAGGCTTGTTCGACTTCATGCGGCGCTGCGAAGATCGGCTGCCGCCTGTCAAAAGCAATGCATCCTGGTTAGAAAATTTGTCCGACATGATCAAAGTACCATGAAAGCAAAACGAGACCAGTCACCTAGGTCAGGCACTAGGCTTGTTTGAGATGCGTCTCACCTCACCTGAAATGTAGGCGAGAGTAGGTGGCTGCAGTGAGGGGAGGAGTGAAATAAGCTCAGTCAAGACGGACAGTTCTGACCTCTCGAAGTGAACAGATACCAACAAAATCAAAGACAGATATCGCGTTATTCTCACTCGTGCTGTGCTGCTGATTAACATGACATAATTTCAGTTCTGTTGCCTTTATATAAAAATAAATATGATGAGCAAGACACTCAAAGTGCTTGCTATTTAATTCCATACGAAAGGCGTATTTATCATTCATTTGTACTTTAATACAAACATGTATTTTAGATTTTTATAGAAATATGACAACAATCACATACAGAGATCGCACTGTCAATGTTTGGGAATATTCATGCATAATTTAAATACTTAAAATCACATGAAACCAGATAAAGAAATATAACATTTTAGAAGAGAACACAGCATCACGGTTGTCTGAACCAATGAGCATTAAGTGGTGTCGTCAGTCAGTCGTTTTCCATCATGCTTTTGATCAGCGCAGTCGGTGGATAGCAACTGCGCTCGACAGCACAATCCGACAGCCGCCTCGACATCAGAGCAAGTCGGACACTTTTCTAACCGGCATGCATCTCGCGGTGATGGGTTCTGCGCAGATTTTGCTCATCTCAAACAAGCCTACTGTGAAAGCCTTGATGACAACACACTTTATTCTCGTTGGATAGATTCTGTGATGACAAGCACGACGTGTGTTATTATAACAATTCAATTCCAATGATGCTCACAAATCTGTGTTTTTATAACAGTAAAAGCATTTTTTGTGTAAAAACACTGATAAAAGCATATATACCCCCACTTTATTGGTATTTAAATAGCATATGCTAATGTTGAACTTATTCATGAACAGATGGCGCTGTATTAAAAGGCACAATATGTAAGGTTTTTTTATTAAAATATCCAAAAACCACTAGAACAGTGTTATATATTTTGCTGACTTGTGTACTTGCATTATCCCAAATGTTTCGAAGAATGTTTAAATTAGGGATGCTCCGATCCGCCTTTTTCGCCTCCGATACCGATTCCGATACCTAGGGTATTGGCCGATACCGATACCAGTGAAGTTTTTTTTAGTATTAAAATGTATATGCTATACATTTCTTTTAAATGTATAGCATATTTTTTAATTACTATATTTATATATACATCTAATAGACAACAAAATGGCAATCCATACATACAGCTTTTATTAAGAAAAATAACATTTTTGACAACTTAAGACAATACAAAATGATAAAAATACACAAGAAGTGAAATATCAAAGTAATCGCCAAATATGAAAACAAAGTAAATACAGGTAAATTTGGTAAAGGAAAGTAAATATATATATATATATATATATATACTTTACAAGATATAACTGCAGTACAAGATTATGATATGCATTATTTGAATGCTTGGCCAAAGAGATGTGTCTTTAATCTAGATTTAAACAGAGAGAGTGTGTCTGAACCCCGAACGTTATCAGGAAAGCTATTCCAGAGTTTGGGAGCCAAATGCGAAAAAGCTCTACCTCCTTTAGTGGACTTTGCTATCCTAGGTACTACCAAAAGTCCAGAGTTTTGCGACCTTAGGGAGCGTGATGGATTGTGGCGTGGTAGAAGACTAGTTAGGTACGCAGGAGCTAACCCATTAAGGGTCTTATAGGTAAGTAATAATATTTTGTAACTGATACGGAACTTAATAGGTAGCCAGTGCAAAGACTGTAAAATTGGGGTAATATGATCATATTTTCTTGACCTGGTAAGGACTCTAGCTATGGACACTAATTGTGACAGGGAGTCATTCTCTTTTGCTTGGATGCCTACTAAAAACAAAAACAAGATATATATAGTGTATCACTATTCAGTGTGTTAAAAAAAGAGAGAAGCTCTCTGGTTAATGTTGTGTGTTTTATACACATACCTCTAATGACGGAGAACAGTGCAGTCTTTTCAAATGCCTCTTTCTGCAGCGGACCACCCCCTTCAGGTTGAATTTGGACATGAGGGAATTTTTTTTTTT
>NW_015654085.1:48917-53770 GCF_001515625.1 Sinocyclocheilus rhinocerous
TGTACTGTTTATGTTTTAATGCTGCATTGCACATCTGAGCTATTTGCACTTATTATTTGTATTCTTAAGCTTTACTATCAATTTGGAAGTTTCAAAATAAATCTTATTGTAACGTTACTTGTACAATGACAAAGATATTCTATTCAATTAGCTCATGCTCTCTCTGTATCTAACAAGCCATTGTTCAGTAATAAATTCAATATAATAATTAAAATAACTGATGGACTTTGTCAAAGATGAGAGCTTTAGTGAGGAAATGTTGTTTTGGAGATTTTTTTTTTTTTACCATTGCTGCCTGGATCTTTTCAATTTCCAGCCGCTTTTCCAGATGTTGAAACTCCTCATCAGTTTCTCCAATTCTTCTGAATGTGTTCACTATATAAATTAATATGGATTAATCTTTGTTAAATTCACATTTAATTGGGGGAAGTCGTGGCCTAATGGTTAGAGAGTCAGACTCGTAACCCAAAGGTTGCGAGTTCGAGTCTTGTACCGGCAGGGATTGTAGGTTGGGGGGGGGAATGTACAGCGCTCTCTCCCCCCTTCACTACCACGACTGAGGTGCCCTTGAGCAAGGCACCGAACCACCAACTGCTCCCCGGGCGCCGCAGCATAAATGGCTGCCCACTGCTCCGGGTGTGTGTTCACGGTGTGTGTGTGTTCACTGCTGTGTGTGTGCACTTTGGATGGGTCACCATACTTGGTCACATCACATTAATAATTTTTTTTATATTTAGTCCTGCTATTTCAAACTCCTTTAAAGTTATCTTTATAGTCATTGCATTAATCTACCAAATGTCATATTAAACAATATGCTTGCTATAAAGTTTTAATCATTACATCTACAGACACATTATAGGTTCTTAAGGCAATCTTTATTAGACATAATTATTTATAGTAAAAGCATTTCCTTCTCCATTATTTTCCTTAATACCATTTTGTATAAAACATTCAACTGTAACTTTATTTAAAGTGAATTTTCACTTCTTTTATTTTATATCTTAATTATATCTCATTCATTTATGCCATATTACTTAGCCTTTCAGTTTTGCAACTATATTTATATGTTCTAGTAATTTGGAACTTCTCTACAACATTTATTATGCTTCAATAGGAGCTGTACATAACTATTTAATTTTAATAATTTCTTTAACAACTCCTAGCTCTAATACTTTTCACATAGTCTTATTTAATTTGTTTTTTTAGATGGATCATGTGTCTCTGCCTGTCCATATTCATAAACCTCTTTTTTACTTTTACTGTAAAACCCTGTAAAGTTTGCATCACTTTAGTTATTTTATTTTTTGCCAATTTTGAACCTTATTTATTTACTAACCTCTTTTATTTTATTTTTTCTTAATACGCTTGCTGTTGAATGCGTCTATTTTATCTATAGTTGATATACAATATCATTTTTCTCCTTCACTCTGAGTCATAAAATCTCTCTTTCAGCGGTCCATATTTCAGTCTATATGATAGTCTTTTATTCTTCTTTCATCATAATTTATTTTCCTTTGGTTACATCTGTTTTCTTATTAAACTATCTTTGTCCTACTAACCTTATATAGCTTAGGTACAACTTAACCAGTTTAATCAATTTTTATCTTTTTTCATCCTGAATAAATATGTTAAGAGTTAGTTTTTTTTTTTTTTTTTACTACTCATTTACGACCAAAAATATTAAAGGTGTCATATGATGTTGCTAAAAATAACATTATTTTGTGTATTTGGTGTAATGAAATGTTTATGCGGTTTAAGGTTCAAAAAACACATTATTTTCCACATACTGTACATTATTGTTTCTCCTCTATGCCCCGCCTTTGAAACACGTCGATTTTTACAAAGCTCATTGGTCTGAAAAGCGAGGTGTGCTCTGATTGGCCAGCTTATCCAGTGCATTGTGATGGCCGAATACCTCAAGCGTGTGACGGAAATGTTACACCCCTTACCATACTGTGATGCCCTGTCCGGCCGGTCAGTGGCAAATGATAAAAGAAAACGTACTTACGTGAGTCAGAACTGCCGGCATTTTATTCTAACGTTACTCTCCCAGGATCAGTAAACAGTCCTCCATAAAATGTGCTGCACACATCTGAATATTTGGGTTGAACTGTTCTGGAACGTTGTTGTAAATACAACTTAACCACTGATTTCTAGTCGTGTCCTCTTTTGGAAGGCCAAACAAAGTACTTTCACTTTCACAAACGAAAAACACACAGCGCCTTCACGACGTGGTGGCAGCAATACTACAGCGAGAATAAAAGTTACGCTTTCTTTCTTTGCGTGAACATTTGGGTGGCGTTATGCAAATCTTCCCACATCGTGACATAGACATGTGGGGGCGTGTTAGAACAAGCTGTTTTAGGTAGGCATGGTTGACTCTTAACTTTTATAAAGAATATCTCTTTGGATTTGAGACTTTAGTCTTTGCAACTTTACAGATGTTCTTTATGCACCAAGAGCTTGTTACACTTCAAAGAGAAAGGAAGAATTGAAATCGCATCATATGACCCCTTTAATTTGCGAGTAACCTTGCTGAGGTCGCCACTGCCGTCTATGTATAGCTATTTACGTTATGACTTAAAAATTTGCATGTAATGGCTTTTTCCTGATTGTTTTGCGATCACATCTTTTGTTAATTTGACGTGATAAACTGAGATGACGAACATGAAAATTTTAGTGTTTCTCAGCGCCCCGCCTCGGTGCCTTTCTTCCCCGAGGTGCATGAGGAGCTCGCCAGGTCATGGATGGCACCTTTTACTGCCGGAAACCGACCTGCTGGTTCCTCCTCCCTTACCACCCTCCACGGTGGTGCAGCTAGGGGGTATACAAGGGTCCCCCCGGTGGAGCGGTCGGTTGCGATGCAGTTGTGTCCTAATACCGCCTCCACCCGGCAGGGCGTACCGTGCCTCCCCTCCCGGGTCTGTAGGTCTGGCCTGTTCGGCGATGCTTATACACCCTGTGGAGAAGCTGCCTCCGCCTTACATGCTACGGCGTTACTGCAGGTTCATCAGGCCAAGGCACTGAGGGACCTGCACGAGGGTGGTCATGATCCGGAAGTTCTGAAAGAGCTCCGAACCGCTACTGACCTCGCGCTCCGAGCGACGAAAGTCACCGCGAGTTCTCTGGGTCATGCGATGTCCACACTTGTGGTCCAGAAGCGCCATTTCTGGCTGTGTCTGGTTGATATGAGGGCCGCCGACAAAGTTTGGTTCCTTAATGCCCTGTGTCCCAGACCTCTTCTGCGACGCGGTCGAGAGCTTGGCCCAGCAGCAGCCTCCAGCAAGCGGCGCCGTGGAGCTGGGCGTAGGCAGGCTGCCCCACCCGTCCAGGCCCCGTCAAACCTGGCGGGGAGCGAAAGAGCAAGAGGCCCCGGGACGTGTGACCCAGAGAGGGAGGAAGCTGCTCTTTGGGGGATGGTGAAAGCACCTCTCCCTCCCACGGAGGAGGGCTGGCTGGAGAATCTGGAAAATATCGACGAGGAGCGGTTTTCTCTATCTCTGGATCCCAGGAGGGCACGGAGAGTCGCGGATGGCCCAACACCGGACCTCACTCATCCTCCTCCTTCGCCAGCCGGCAGCAGTTCGAGAGCGTCAACAAAGGCCCTACTCACGCACCCTCTGCCAACCTGTGGGACATACAGGGCTTTTCAGCCCTTACTTCATTGTACCCAAGAAAGGCGGTAGGGTTACGACCAATCTTGGATCTGCGTGTCTTTAACCGGGCCCTTCGCCGGTTACCGTTCAAAATGTTGACGCAGAAACGCATCTTCGGGTGCATCCGTCCCCGAGATTGGTTTGCAGCGATCGACCTGTAGGATGCGTACTTTCATGTGTAGATCCTTCTGCGCCACAGACCATTTCTGCGGTTCGCGTTCGAAGGATGAGCATATCAGTACGAGGTCCTGCCCTCCGGGCTGTCCCTGTCGCCCCGTGTCTTCACGTAAGTTGCGGAGGCAGCCCTTGTTCCCCTGAGAGAACAGAGCGTTCGCTCTCTGAAGAAGAAAAAAGATGACAGCTGAAAATAAAATTTAATATTGCGTATTATATTGCTAAAGAAGAGACAGCCTTTGTGAAGTTTGGTCCGCTTATTACCCTACATAAGAAAAACGGAGTGGACATAAATCCAACATATGACAATGATAAAAGGTGTGCAGAAATGATTGGACAAATTGCAGACCACAGTAGACTTTAAGAATTTAGAACCAAGAACTACTTTATTACAGATGTTCAGTCAGATCGTACAGTTCATACAGTTTAAATAAAAAAATTATTAAATACTGTTTAAAGAGACAGCTGTTGAAATAATTAAAAGAGAACCTAGTGTACTTATTGTTTTCAAATAAATGAAATCACTTTGCTTTTAAAGGTCTCCTCGTATCCCTTTATTAGGTAAAAACACATTATTTAATACATTTTCATTGCGCCCCTAAAATTCTTTAATGTGCTCCTAAATTTTTTAACTTAGGAGCACATGTGCTCCTTCTGAAAAAAGTAAACATCAAGCCCTGTTTCACTGCCAGTTGTTCTACTCCCTGACCAAGGGAACACTCGGCACGGACGCACTGGCACACAGCTGGCTGCGGGGCCTGCGCAAGTATACGTTTCCCCCAGTGAGCCTTCTCGCACAGACGCTGTGCAAGGTCAGGGAGGACGAGGAGCAGGTCCTGCTTGTGGCGCCGTATTGGCCCACTCTGACCTGGTTCCCCGAACTAATGCTCCTTGTGACAGCCCCTCCCTGGCAGATTTCTTTGAGGAAGGATCTACTGACTCAGAGATGGGGCACCCTGTGGCACCCGCGTCCAGACCTCTGGAAACTTCATGTCTGGTCCCTGGACGGGACGCGGAGGTTCT
>NW_015654085.1:54051-55203 GCF_001515625.1 Sinocyclocheilus rhinocerous
GCCTGCAAGCGCTGCCCCCGGAGGAGGCAGACCCAGCCCTAGCTTTGCTCTGTCCCGTCCGAGCCTTGAGATGCTACGTAGACCGGACACAACGCTTTAGGACCTCAGACCAGCTCTTTGTCTGTTACGGAGGCTGGCAGAAGGGGAAGGCTGTATCTAAGCAGAGGATGGCCCACTGGGTAGTGGATGCCATCACCCTGGCTTATTAGGCACAGGGTGTGCCCTGCCCGCTCAGGTTGCAAGCTCACTCTACTAGGAGTGTTGCATCCTCCTGGGCGCTGGCCCATGGCGCCTCGTTGACAGATATTTGTAGAGCTGCGGGCTGGGTGACCCCCAACACGTTCGCTAGATTATATAGCCTTCGTGTGGAGCTCCTGTGTTCTCACCTCAAACGGGTAGAGGTGCTGAGAGGCCCCGGTTTAGTGTCGGCTTGCTAAAACTGCTCCAGAGTGTCCGTACTGTAGGCCCTGTCGAGCTCTTCTGTCCCCTCGGCAGCCAGACGTGGCGGAACGTCCGGCGTCAGGCCTTCACTCGCTGAATCCGTGAGAACCAGTAGAGGGCTGGGTTCCATATGTAGAGGCCTAAGTGGTTCCCATATGTGTAAAGTCCATGGTATAGCCTCAGAGCCCGTGTTTCCCCGGCACACTTCTGCCATTTCCATGAGGGTTACAATCACCTCTAATTCCAAGTGAAACGGGTACGTTTTCCCATGTGTTATCCAATCTCACTGAGTGGGTAGTGCTATGACAACAGTGACTGGTCTTCTTGTTGCGAGCCCCGGCATACACCACAAAGGGGCGCAGGCGGCTCGCACAGGACACTGGAAGGGGCAGCATCCATGGTGCTTTGGTAGGGATCCCAATTCGTCGGTGACCGACTGAAAGGGAACGTCTCGGTTACGTATGTAACCCTCGTTCCTGAAGGAGGAAATGGAGACGTCACGTCCCGTTGCCACGACTGCTGTACCACCGCTGAGTGGCCGGGTCACCGGCTCGGCTCCTCAGCGAAAACCTGGTATGCGTTGCACCGGCTGCCTTTTTATGCTCACGCTGTGATCAGCGGCAGCTGGATGCAATCATCGCATGCCAATGTGCATTGGCTCGTTTAGTTTACACTCGAAGTGGATTGGTCTCTCTAAGCGAGATTCCAATT
>NW_015654085.1:55402-59130 GCF_001515625.1 Sinocyclocheilus rhinocerous
CTGAAGGAGGGAACGGAGACGTCACGTCCCATCGCCACGGCTGCTGTACCACCGCTGAGCGGCCGGGTCATGCGTTGCACCAGCTGCCTTTTTATGCTCACGCTGTGATCAGTGGCAGCTGGATGCAATCATCGCAATGTGCATTGTGCATTGGTTCGTTTAGTTTACACTCGAAGTGGATTGGTCTCTCTAAGCGAGATCCCAATTCGTCGGTCACCGACGTGACGTCTCCGTTCCCTCCTTCAGGGAAGGAGGGTTACATACGTAACCGAGACATTCCCGGGTCATCTATGGATTAAAATGCTGATAAAGTCAAGAAAAGATGAGACATAAACACATGACATGAGAATGATTGAAATGTTAAAATGTAAAAATAAAAACATAAAAAAAGAATAATAATAATAATAATAAAATAAATAAAACACGTTTATTCTGTGGCACCTAAAAAATAATTTGGCGCCTAAGTTTTTTTCTTATAGGAGCCAATGGCTCCATGCATCGATTTTTTTGTCTGGAGCCCTGCTACTCCTTTTATCTTTCCTGCACCTGGCTGTACCCCCTTTTTAATCATTATTTTATTACGCCCAACTCATTTTATATTTGAGTTTTACATTTATTCTTTTTAAATTACGAGATTTCCTTCTACTGGGGTCATTCTTCCCCATTTATCTTCTGACCTATAGCTTGTTGTAGAATTAGGAAGCTATTTAATTTAGCTTCCTAATTCTTTTTTTTTTTTCTTGTTTCTGTATTCTACCTATCTTTCTTCCAGGCTTTTGTGCTCTGATTTTCTGTTTTAGACACATTAAATTTATTTCTTTTCTCTCTGAATAGCTTGAAATCAAGTATTATTCATATTTTCTTTACTTATTTTACTTTGTGTTTGTGAAGGATTAACTTTTTTGTTGTTTCTATATATACTTATTTTGCTGTTCTTTTTTCCCTTCACTCAAATCATATTCAGCCTGTCTTCAATTTGTTTCTTAATTACAGTATTGAAGTTTGTACTAATTTATATTCGCTTGAGCTATTTCAAATCATATCTTTTAATAATCTTACTTTATCTGTTATTGGTATTTCATCCTCTATAGATAACCATACGCTTAACAATGGAACTTGGTCTTTAGATGCATTAATTAGCATTTCCTTCCATTGTGAATGTTTATCTTCTGTTCCTGTTAAATTTCTCACTTTTTATGGCTTCTGCTCATATAACATATCCTGTGCATTTATGTAATAAGCAATTTATATCCTCGCAACTTAAATTAGCATTTTCTGCCTCTTTAATCATACAATCTGTATCTGCAGTATTATGTTCTCTTGACCTCTTAGGTCCTATCTGCTTTTTAACTGCATTTGTCAACATGCAGCTCCAACAACTATGCCTGTGTATGTGTTTCTTCTCTTGTGTTACAAACTACAACTGCCTAACTGGAATTCCCCTCATTCCAGCAGCAGGAGTAAAAGACTCCCTTCTATTGTTCTGCCTCTGGTCTGTTTCTGCACTGTCGTAGCTTTAAGATGTTTCTGATTCTAATCGCACTATAGCTCGCTGTCTCCAGTTCCCTAACTATTTTTCTATTACATTCATAACTTTCCTAGAATATTACCTGTTTTACTGATTTTGATTCTCTCTTGTTTAGCAATTCATGCAGCAGGAGGTGGTTTGACTAGTCGTTCTCATTTACCCATAAGTTAAAATATTAATTCTAAGATATAATATCTTTCTATCTCACTATCTTATTAGGTCTCTTCCTCTCTTCTTAGTACAGGGATTTTTATATTTGATTACTCTAATTTCAGCTTTTGGCCAATCATTCTGAATTTGTTTAGGTACTCTCCTTAGCTGCAATATTTCTCCTTTCTTACTGTACTGTATGTCACAGTCTTGTATCCCTCTGTATTTCTAATTACGTCTCTTTACCTGCACTTTTTGTATTCAGTATTGACGAAAATGAGTCATTTTCTTGCTCTCCATCTAAATTATCTGTAAAACTTCTTATTTCTGACTTATCCTGCTGTGCTCCTTCTCTCTCTGAAGCAGAAACTGCTGTCCTGCAGGGTTCTATAGGGTTCTTTTTCTTTTAATGTAACTTTGTTTACATTTATCTCTATCATTATTATTCATTAACAAATTTAATTTCAGAGGAAACTCCTCTTCTGAATTCCTTATTATACCCGTCAATGTTCCATTAATTACAGCTGTCACAGAATGTTCTTACTGTCCTGTCCCTATCAAGGTTAATGTATTATTTTAACTCTACTGATTCTAATTTGAATTCAGTATGACATTATTGTCTTAGCTTCTAACTCAGAGCGTTTAATAGTACATAATTTTGCTCTATAAATTGTCATTACAGCGTGCGTTATTCTATGGAGTTGCTTCAGTGGTAGTTCTGTCTGACCTTGGACTCTGCACATCTAACTGCTCACATGTATTCTCGGTTTCTTCTAATTGCTTTGTTCTCCTAGCAGGTTAAAAATTGCATCTGCAACTCTTTATTGTGGTCTCGTCACGTTTCTGTTCTTTATTCTGCTCTCGCCAAGTTTCACATTCCTAGTGTCTAATGGAGTTATCGTAAATCTTAATGTCTCTGGTTCATCTGTTTTTCTGCACTCCGAGACTTTTCCCCAGTTTTAAAGACTTGTTTAATTTAATAGCTTCTCTTACTAATCTCATTAGTCTACCTATTCTAAATTGTATTCTCTATCATTTGTTTATTAGCCTTTAATTGTAACCTTTCTGTGTTACAATTTGTTTAAGTTTTAAATCCCTTTTCAAGCTGCACAAAGCTCTGTAACTAACGGACTTAATCTTTTGGTAAATTACACTTCTGTTTGGAACAACTTTCTTGTTCCACTTTCTTCAACATTTTCTATTTTCTTTGCCAGGTATTTTTGTCTTTATTTAATTTTTATGTTTACCGTGACTTATTTTCTCTGTCCTGTTTTAACTATTTAATTTTCTTTATCATACTGTGGCAAAGGCGGTCAAATTGATAGCATTTATAAAACTAATATCTAACTATTAAATAGACTACGCCACCCAGAATAACCTTATCAAAAAGGCACATAGGTTCGCTACCAAGACAGGGTGAGCATGGAGACGTGGACATAAAGAAAAGCACTTTATTGGAATACAAGTTAAAACTACACCAAACATTAATTCTACACAAGGTCTCGATCACCAAAACACAATTCCAAATTATACATACAGATACACAAAAAAATAATAGAAAGTAAAGGAGGTGACCAGCAGGAGTTCTCAGCCTTCCACCCAACTCGAAAATAAGAAAACACACTTGTGAAAGTACAGCAAACTTATTAAAATCACAACACTCTGTGTACACACCAATACATTACAACCACAGCTGGGCTCTCCCACTATACAAATTGACTAAAAAAAAAAAAAAATTTTTTAAATTAAAAAAAAAATTTTTTTAATTAAAAAAAAAAAACACAAAATACAGAAAACAAAAACACAGATAGTCAAATATCTGCTCAAGGAAACAAATAACACACACACACCGTAACCAAGATGAGACCCAGGCAAAACAGCAGCGCCGTCACAGCAGTGGATGTATCCTGCCCCAAACTAACAAAAATCACAGAAACCCTTGCACGTGCAGTTACCTGCCGAACATGGAAAAGTGAGTTACTCACAATACACTGAGAATTAAAAACAAGGACACTCACAATTATACATACCGCGGGAGCGTTATGGCGGC
>NW_015654085.1:59389-68115 GCF_001515625.1 Sinocyclocheilus rhinocerous
AATTGACTAAAAAAAAAAAAAAAATTTTTTTAATTAAAAAAAAAAAACACAAAATACAGAAAACAAAAACACAGATAGTCAAATATCTGCTCAAGGAAACAAATAACACACACACACCGTAACCAAGATGAGACCCAGGCAAAACAGCAGCGCCGTCACAGCAGTGGATGTATCCTGCCCCAAACTAACAAAAATCACAGAAACCCTTGCACGTGCAGTTACCTGCTGAACATAGAAAAGTGAGTTACTCACAATGCACTGAGAATTAAAAACAAGGGAACTCACATCTATACATACCGCGGGAGCGTTATGGCGGCATACTACACATCGTTATCAGTCATAGGAAATGCAGAATATTTGTTTGACGACAACTACAAACATAACAAATCAGCCTCTTGTTAATGGACAAAATTCCTTTTAACAACGAGACAAGCCTACCTGTGAACAATCGTGAGCATCCAACGCACAACAGCCGGAAAACCAGAAACAACGATCCTGGCGGTAACAAGCACATTGGATCGTGCTTGTTACCAGGGGGTTATTACCATCCCCTGTATCTTTCCACAAATTTGCGGCTTCACCGCTACTACACCTACCGTCAATTCACAATGGAAAGACCCACAAAAAGGGGCAGTACCACTAATGGCGCGTCCCAAGCCACAAAACACTCCCGTTTTTATAGTCCCCACAACGAGCTCTGATAGGTTTAAAGTTCCAGCATAACCCCAGCCAATAGCAATAAGGGTTATAGCACCCTGCTACAATACATTTATTTAATCATAGTCTTTCTAAACACTGCATAAATTCTGACTCATTATGTGATTCACTATTTTTTGCTTTCTTTATGCTATAAAGAGTAATTCAAGCTCTAATTTCTTAAACTTTCTCATTGCGACTTTTGTAAATCTCTTCCCACTACAGGCATTTTTACAGGGTGCGGACAGGCTGCAACGATCCTGGCTGCTCATCTCCTTTCTTATTTTCATTACTTTTACTTGCCAGATTCTTTCTATTGTTGTTTCTAATTTGTATTGTTTATTTAACAGACTTACTGTTAATTTCATTCAGTTACGTATGTAATTTGAAATATGTTTCAATTAAAAATTATTGGATGCTAAAATTGTCTTGTACTGATTAAAGTTAAATATCTACTTTAATTCTCTGCTTAGTTTTACTTTCTACATTTATTGTTTCATCTCAGTTGCTGTTGTGGTTTTAATTTTAAACTTTAATATCGCTGCACTCAAAAGTTTTTCATGGCAATCTGTTTTAAAGATTCACCGTAACTCATCTGACAGAAACCGCATCTTCTATGGTTGAAGCCGTTTACACAGATTTCTTATCTTTTACAACACACACACACCTTAAATATGTGCCCCGGGCATGTTCATCTCAGATATTATTTATTAACATATAATTTTGCTAAAAATACTTCAGTATTTAAATTAAAGGCATATGTAAGATTTTTTTATTAAAATATCCAAAAACCACTAGAACAGTTTTATATATTTTGCTGCCTTGTGTACTTACATTATCCCAAATGTTTCGAAGAATGTTTAAATCCAGAGAAATAAGCAATTTTAACTAGTGACATATGGACCGTGTCTATAGTGTCATTGTGTCGCCTACCAATGACGTCATACACCCTCGATTTCCGGGTTTGTTTTGTAGCAAACGTGGAAACACCAAAGACGCTTTAATATGCTATGCATTTTATTAGACAGGTGACGACCGCCCATAGTAGCATTATAACAGAACGTTCAAATGTAGTATGATAAAACAGCGCTGCTTACTTCCGCTGCTTTCCGGAAGGAGCGGAAGCGGTCGACTGTGGCATAATAAAAGCTCCGCTGCTTTCGAGCCGTGTGTCGCGCTCGTTCAGCGGCCTCGTTTTGCTTCGATGGCTTTCCGCCTCACTCTGCTTCATACTAGACGTTAATAAATCTTTAATACATTAGCTCATCCATGAACATGATTTCTGCCGGAGTCCCATCGGATTGCTTCGGCTGTGGGGATGAAGACAACAACTCCCACTCACACTCAGTCACGGTGTCATCTAACTACGCCTTTGTTTCTTTGTTTGCTTTGATATTTTGCCCTCTAGTGGCAAAAAATTACATATTGTGCCTTTAAAGTTTAAACCTTTAATAATTCTGCCTTTCTCTTTTTTCCATGTTAAATTGTAGCCATCCTACATTTTTCTGGCATTATTATTCTTCAACTATTTAAATTTTCTAGCTCATAAGTCTATTATTCACTTTTTTACTCATTTTTGAGTATTTAGCCCTTTTTCTACCTCAATCTGGATGGGATCCAAAGGATCAGTTCACCCGATTCAGTTTCTTGAACCGATGTCTTTCGCCTTCAAAGCGACTTACTCAAGCACATATCACTCATATACACTTGAATGAAGAGTTTGGCTCTCTGTTAGGGAGGCATCCCTCTTCTAACAGAAGCCCTGTCTCTTCGGCTATTCTAGCCTCTCTGAGACCTGCCGTATGAGATTTTATCTCACCTCTTTATCGGCTAAATAAACCTTCACAGCCCTCTCAGCTTGTAAGGTCTACTAATTTTCTTGCGCGCACTCAACCCTTTCTGGGTCGTTTAACTTAAATAATTACCTGTGAATTATTCTATTCTCTTTTGGGTCTTACAGGATTCAGTTTTCCTCAATAATTTCATATTTTATGTTCTAAAAATCAAAACATACGAAGCAGTAAGCCAACTGTCGAGCAATTGGTCATCAATCCTGGCCAGTAACTGATGATCAATCTGCTCCGGGCATGTTGGGCGCCATGTTTTATGGTGTTTAATTTCCTACACCTTCTACTTTATTTTATTTATTCTCAGGTTAGGTAAAGTAAGTCGAATCTGTCCTATCTCATAAGCATCTGAGTTCATACTTACAAAACAGGTCTATTCTGTTCTGACCAATTGCATAGCTTGAGCAAAGGCTTAACAGATAGCGTACACTTTCAGAAAAGAACTCCAGAAAGCAGTCTTCATAACTTTAATGACTTTACTTGTGATTGTTCTTCTCAATTATTTTATGTAAAACTACAAACAAGAAACATTATGTATGAACATTATGTACACATTTAAATACACATCCAGCTTAACATTACAGTTCGATTTTGTACATAGTTCCTTTTTTAACGTTATTTAAAGTAATGTACATGTCAAGAAATCATATTCAAATGAGATTATGCACAAACAGAAGATAAATTGGCAGTACGCTAAAACAAAGTACGCTACCAATTACGCGAATCATGTCTGTTTATAACAAAATATAACAATAATCCCGATCTACACTTTACTTTAATCTACACAACACTTAAAAGCACTATTTAGTATAAAATGTAGCACTTACAGACATATATTTCCAAGATTTAAACGATGGAATCAATAACCCATAGGAACTGCATGCACGTTCTTCTTGACTGCGTTCCCTGAGAGAAACCGAAAGTAAATGGCAAAATAAAGTGTAGTACCTTAAATGTCCTGTAGGAGGCGGAAAAGAAACACTGCTAGACATAAGAAACAGCACACAACTAATGTGTTTAATTATTTCACATAAAATGAGAAAACACATACTTGTTCAGTCACGGCTCTTTTTTAACGTTATTTAAAGTAATGTACATGTCAAGAAATCATATTCAAATGAGATTATGCACAAACAGAAGATAAATTGGCAGTACGCTAAAACAAAGTACGCTACCAATTACGCGAATCATGTCTGTTTATAACAAAATATAACAATAATCCCGATCTACACTTTACTTTAATCTACACAACACTTAAAAAGCACTATTTAGTATAAAATTTAGCACTTACAGACATATATTTCCAAGGTTTAAACGATGGAATCAATAACCCATAGGAACTGCATGCACGTTCTTCTTGACTGCGTTCCCTGCAGGAGTAGTACTACCTCTGAGACAGGCCTTAGGTATACCTTTGCAGATCCTTCTCTAATTATCTTTACCTCCACCTTCCTCACTTTACCATCACTGCTGGGTATGGAGTCCAATCGGCCACTCATTACGTTTCACATTGAAGTCTTTAAGCAAGACAACATCACCTTCCTCAAGGTTCCGTCTTTTCTCAGTCCATTTCCTCCATACTTGCAATGTTGCAAGATAGTCTCTCCTCCAAGCTTTCCAGAAAGTATCTGCCAGACACTGAACTTGTCTCCATTCTTTCTTGTAGAGGTCCTTAATGTCAAAGTCCCCAAGAGGTGCTGGTACAGTACTAGCCTTTTGGTTGAGAAGCATTGCAGGGGATAGAACTTCCAATGTGTCAGGATCAGAAGAAATAGGAAGTAAAGGTCTAGCATTCATTATTGCCATGACCTCTGACATGAGAGTAGTCAAAACCTCATGGGTAAGACGGGAAAGGCCGGTTTTTAGCAGCAATGCATCCAGAATGCGCCGTGCTATGTGGATCATTCTTTCCCAAGCTCCTCCCATGTGGGAAGAGTGGGGAGCATTAAATGTCCATACGCAATCTTGCTCCTGCAAGTAACCTTTTAGTTCTGGATCATCGGCATTGATATTCAGTTCACGACAGGCTCCGATGAAATTAGTTCCTCTGTCGGATCTGAAGTGTTTGACTGGTCCGCGAACTGCCAAGAACCGTCTGAGGGCATTAATGAAACTTGAGGTTGACATGGACTCAATGACTTCCAGATGGACAGCCCTTGTACTTAAGCAAGAAAAAATGACAACCCATCTTTTACTTTCAGCGCTGCCCCCTCTAGTGCGGCGTGATATTATGTTCCATGGCCCAAAAACATCCAGGCCCACATGAGTGAATGGAGGATCCACTTTCACTCTGTCCATAGGTAAATCTGACATTCTCTGTTCTTCGAGTCTTCCTCTTAACTTCCTACAGATAACGCACTGATGCCATGCATATGCTGTAAAGCTTCTTTCCCAGCGAGAATTAGTTCATGCATGCAGTATAGGAAGTAAAGCTTACACTAACTAAAAATGTTTCATGCATTTGTAACGAGTTCTTATATGCAATGCACAAATACAGTTCTAAACAGTTTGAGGATTTATGCATAACAAGAATATGTAAGAGCTTCTGTGCACAGCAATTGCATGTTAGTGTTCCTAAGCAATCGTTTCCAGCTAGAGTTAAATCATGCATGCATTATTAGTAAGGCTTGAACTTACTGAAAGTGTTTCCTTCATTTGAAACGAGTTCTTAAATGCAATACAAATTGACAGTTCGAATGTGTTTGAAATTTAATGCACAACAAGATTATTTTAGAGCTTCTATGCACAACAAGTGTAAGTTAGTGTATCTAAGCAATACCATGCATGAATATACTGTAAAGCTTCTTTCCCAGAGAGAGTTAGTTCATGCATGCAGTATAGGAAGTAAAGCTTACACTACCTTAAAATCTTTCATGCATTTGAAACGACTTATTTGTAAATTTTAGATTAAAATCTTTCATGAATTTGAATCGAGTTCTTAAATCGAACTCTTATATTCTTATATAATCGAGTTGTACTGCACAAATACAGTTCTAAACAGTTAGAGGATTTATTCATAACAAGATATTGTAAGAGCTTCTATGCACAGCAGTGTTAGTGTTCCTAAGCAATATCATGCATGCATATGCTGTAAAAGCTCCTTTCCCAGCGTGAGTTAGTTGATGCATGCAGTATAGGAAGTAAATCTTGCACTTACTCTTAATTTTTCATGCATTTGAAGCAACTTCTTATTTGCAATGCATATAGAGAATTTCTATGCAATACCATGCATGCATGTGCCGTAAAGCTTCTTTCCCAGCGCGAGTTAGTTCATGCATGTAGTATAGGAAGTAACGTTTACACTAACTAAAAATGTTTAATGCATTTGAAACTACTTCTTATTTGCAATGCATATGGAGAGTTTCTATGCAATACCATGCACGCATATGCTGTAAATCTTCTTTCTCAGCGAAAGTTAAATCATGCATGCAGTATAAGTAGTAAAGCTTGCCCTTAATAGAATTGTTTCATGCATTCGAAACGACTTCTTATATGCAAAGCACATAGACACTTCTATTGTGTTAGATATTTAATGCATAACAAGATTCTTCTAGAGTATATTTATAGATATGGATATGAGCATATTTATAGATATAGAGCAGGCACGTGCAGAGGGGGGTGCGATGGGTGCTTGAGCACCTGCCCCTTTTCCCCTTGATGCCCAAAGTGCCCTTTTGTAAAGGAATTTTTTTTTTTTTTTTTTTTAATTAAAACCCCTTGTTGGATGCGCTAGCTGAATTTTCTGCAGCCATAACAAAAATTATTGGAATATGCTGAATTGGTGCAAAATCAATTATTATTGATGCTGAATTATTAATAATAGTTCTTTGTTATCAATATTGCAAACAATTGTGCTGCTAAATATTATACCAGGATGCCTTCATAACGTCCGCGGCTGCCGTAAGTGGAGTTCTCAGCGGAGCGGTGTGCTTGTATACTTATATCAAAGAGTATAGAAGCCCAAGAGGCGAAACTCTGTAGTGATAAGGGCAACAGTCTATAGATAGCGCTGCGGAGGCGCTGCCGCCATTTTGGACTGAAAACTGCTGAAAGTCGCTAGAAGATGCGAGAGAGCAAGTGGGCGAAACGCAAGCATTCTACTCTTTTCTTATGTCTTACAATCTCTTTTAGATTTTTTTTCTCTCACACAAACACACAATTGCTGCTGATAGTTTTGATCTTTTACTACCACTTCCACTTTATTCCTCTATTACTATTTACAGTTAATGTTAAATGTGTGCACTTGACACATTACAAAAATATTATCTGTCTTATAATCTCTTCTCTAACACAATTGCTGCTGATGGTTTTGATCTCTATTGCTTATTTGATTTTGATCTATTACTATTTTCAGTTAAATGTGTGCACTTGATACATGACAGAAATTACAGAAACCTCACAATAGTTGGTGGAGTCCTTGATACAATGTTTGCAAGTTGTTCATATTTTGTGATATTTGAACTGTTTTTTTTTATAAATGTTATGAATGTGTACCATTTATTTTAATTAGTATAGTTTCTATAGGCTACTAAATGATATGTCAATCAGTACTGCATTATTCATAAAGTTTATTTATTACCTGGAGATAACTTGAAAAACACACATAAACCGTATATTTTCGCAATCGTGTGTTTATTGTCTTCACGTTTTTTTCGGCTTTTTATTCAGCTCAGCTACATAGCCGGATGTTTTTGTCCATATTAGGGTTTCCTGCACCTCATAAGTCATTCCTTCTATGAGTCTGTTTTGGACTTTCTTGAGAGCGCCCTCCGGCTTCGAGAATGAATTAAACATACACTGCACAAGAGTGTTGAGCGCTCCAGATATTCACTTCTCCTCATTTTGGATAGTTGGGGCGTCGAGGGGTCTTGTCTTTATATTATCTGACTAAAAAACAATTACTTTGAACTTTTTTTTATTACAGTATTTATTTTAAAGTGCCTTAAAAATAATTATCACAACCCTGATAAGACTTATACTGATTTTCTCATCCTCCGATTTATAGGCTACTTATCAATCCTGTTTTTATCATTATAATAAAAAATAAAAAGAATAAATTCAGAACAGGATTATAATATAATTCTATTTTAATTAAGACAGAAAGATTTTTTCTACAACAACAACAGTTTTTTCTACAACAACAACAGTAGTGTTTACAACAGCAAAACCACCATACCCTGTAAACTCAATAATAATAATAGGCCTAATTTAATTCCGTTTCTATTTTCAGAGTGATTAAGAGGTGCAAAGAAATATTTCATTAATTTTTAAACTTAAAATGGTCTTTTCTGTTCTGTGTTTCTTTTTCAAAACTGCCATTTGCTGCTATCAATACAGAAGCATCAGGCCCTGATATAGAGCATATGCATAATAAGATTCTTTGCAGCACAGCAAGTGTAAGTTAGTGTATCTATGCACAGCAATTGCATTTTAGTGTTCCTTAACAATACCATGCATGCATATGCTTTAAACCTTCTTTCCCATCGAGAGTTAGTTCATGCATGCAGTATAGGAAGGAAAGCTTGCACTAACTGTAAATATTTCATGCATTTGAAGCAACTTATTATTTGCAATGCATATAGACACTTTCTGTGCAATACCATGCATGCATATGCTGTAAAGCTCCTTTCCCAGGGAGAGATAGTTAATGCATGCAGTATAGGAAGTAAATCTTGCACTTACTCTTAATGTTTCATGCATTTGAAGCGACTTCTTATTTGCAATGCATATAGAGAGTTTCTATGCAATACCATGCATGCAAGTGCCTTAAAGATTCTTTCCCAGCAAGAGTTAAATCCTGCATGCAGTATAACGACTAAACCTTGCACTTTTTGAAACTGTTTCATGCATTTGTAACGAGTTTTTATATGCAATGCACAAATACAGTTCTAAACAGAGGATTTATGCATAACAAGAATATGTAAGAGCTTCTGTGCACAACAATTGCATATTAGTGTTCCTAAGCAATACCATGCTTGTGCAATACAGCATATGCTGTAAAACTTCGTTTCCAGCGAAAGTTAAATCATCCATGCAACTGCGGTCAAGCCAGCCGCGGTTTGAAAATACAAGGTCAAGCCAGCCACACTTTTTTTTTTTTTTTTTTTTTTCTTTTTATTCCGCCCTTTTTGTTTGAAATTTACATTTCAATTCCCTCTATTTACAAACAAATACATTGCATAT
>NW_015654085.1:68220-77634 GCF_001515625.1 Sinocyclocheilus rhinocerous
TTTTTTTGCGCATCTAATCGCGCACTTATGGTATGGGTGCTGGGAGCGGTCAAAATTAACGCAAAGACGCTGTCATAACGGCATTTAAAAATATTACTGCATAACATGTCATTTAACCCTAAAAAGACAATAAAGCGAGATTAGAATATTAATTTATTGCTATTTTCCAGCAGGGCATAAATAATACAATTTCAAGTTTTTTTTTATTTTTTAACATGTCTAGTTTTTATGACTTGAACATTGCTTTTAATGTTTGTGAATACATTATTTTTTGTATATTAACATTTGTATTGTGCATTTATTCATGTACATAATTTATTAATGTTTATTAATGTTAGAAATAATTTTTATTATTATATAAAATTTGTACACATTATTATTTATTTATATTACATTTTTCATATTAATAATTTCATATTAATATATGTATTTTTTTTTAACTCTCACTCTCTCTCTCTCTCTGTATATATACACATATATATACATATATACACACACACACACACACATATCATATATATATATATATATCATATAATTATATATATATATATATATATAAGTCATTTTACTGTACAGTTTTTGAGAAGATTAATGGTAAAATAACTACAAAAAACAAAGTGCATTCTAGCAGTTGCACCATTACCCATTTTCAAACACTCAAAATAATCTTTCCTTTATAGGTTTGTTCGTTTTTTCAACTGAAGCCTGTTCACAGTCACCCTGGCTATTACTATATTAATTTTCAAGTCATTTTACTGTACAGTTTTGGAGAACATTAATGGCAAACTCACACCAAGCATCTAAGTGCATTCTAGCATTTGCACCATTTCCCATATTCAAACACTCAGAAAAGTGTTTACTTCATAGGTTTGCTCAATCTTTTAATTGATTCCTGTTCACAGTCACTCTGGCTATTGCTGTATTAATTTTCAAGTCATTTTTCTGTACAGTTTTGGAGAAAATTAATGGTAAAATCACTACAAAAAACATAGTGCATTCTAGCAGTTGCACCATTACCCATTTTCAACACTCAAAATAATCTTTCCTTTATAGGTTTGCTCGTTCTTTCAATTAAAGCCTGTTCACAGTCACCCTGGCTATTACTTTATTAAGTCATTTTACTTTACAGTTTTGGAGAAAGTTAATGGCAAAATCACCCCAAGAATCGAAGTGCATTCTAACACTTTTACATCATGCCCCATTTTCAAACACTCATAAAAATCTTTCCTTTATAGCTTTGCTTGTTCTTTCAATTGAAGCCTGTTCACAGTCACCCTGGCTATTACTGTATTAATTTTCAAGTCATTTTACTTTACAGTTTTGGAGGACATTAAAGGCAAATTCACCCCAAGCATCCAAGTGCATCTATATATAATTGATTCCTTTTCACAGTCACTCTGGATATTACTGAATTAATTTTCAAGTAATTTTACTGTACAGTTTTGGAGAAAATGAATGGTAAAATCACCCCCAAGCATCCAAGTGCATTCTAACACTTTTACATCATGCCCCATTTTCAAACACTCATTAAAATCTTTCTTTTATAGCTTTGCTTGTTCCATCAATTGATTCCTATTTACAGTGACCCTGACTATTACTGTATTCATTTTCAAGTCTTTTTACTGTACAGTTTTGGAGGACATTAAAGATTCGTGCATTCGTGCATTCGTGCATTCTAGCATTTGCACTATTACCCAAACACATGGTTTTGCACCATTAGCCAGGGTGACTGTGAACAGGCTTCAACTGAAAGAACGAGCAAACCTATAAATGAAAGATGATTATGAGTGGCAAATTCACCCCAAGCATCCAAGTGCATTCTAGTACTTGCACCATTTCTATTAATTTTTAAAATGTATTCATTTTCAAGTCATTTTACTGTATAGTTTTCGAGAAAATTAATGGTAAAATCACTACAAAAACAAAGTGCATTCTAGCATTTGCACCATTACCCATTTTCAAACACTCAGAATAATCTTTCCTTTATAGGTTTGCTCATTCTTTCAATTGAAGCCTGTTCACAGTCACCCTGGCTATTACTGTATTAATTTTCAAGTCATTTTACTGTACAGTTTTGGAGATAGTTAATGGCAAAAGCTATAAAAGCTATAAAAGAAAGATTTTTATGAGTGTTTGAAAATGGGGCATGATGTAAGTGTTAGAATGCACTTGGCTGCTTGGGGTGATTTTGCCATTAATATTCTCCAAAACTGTACAGTGAAATGACTTGAAAATTAATACAGTAATAGCCAGGGTACGGAGCCCCTAAAGGGACATGGTGGTGGAAAAAATCAGATTGAGTGAAAAAATTTGGGGTGGGAGGAAAATATTTGTTCTCTCGAGAAACTTTGCGTTCCCTCGCAAAACTTTTGCGTTCTCTCGCAAAACTTTTGCATTCTCTCGCAAAACTTTTGTGTTCCCTCGCAAAACATTTGCGTTCTCTTGCAAAGATATTTGCGTTCCCTCGCAAAACTTTTGCGTTCCCTCGCAAAACATTTGCATTCTCTCACAAAGATATTTGCGTTCCCTCGCAAAATTTTTGCGTTCTCTCGCACAAAAGTTTTGTGAGGGAACGCAAATATCTTTGCGAGGGAACGCAAAGATTCTCGAGGGAACGCAAAAGTTTTGCGAGAAACACAAAAAAAATTTCCTCCCACCCCGAATTTTTTTTCCACCACCATGTCCCTTTAGGGGCTCCGTACCAGGGTGACTGTGAACAGGCTTCAATTGAAAGAACGAGCAAACCTATAAATGAAAGATTATTAAGAGTGTTTGAAAATGTGTAATGTTGCAACTGTTAGAATGCACTTTGTATTAGCTATCACTGTATTAATTTTCAAGAGGACATTAAAGGCAAATTCACCCCAAGCATCCAAGTGTATTATAGTACTTGCACCATTTCCCATTAATGGCAAAATCATTCCAAAAAAACAAAGTGCATTCTAGCAGTTGTACCACTACCCATTTTCAAACATTCATAAAAATCTTTCCTTTATAGGTTTGCTAATTCTTTGAATTGATTCCTGTTCACAGTGACCCTGCTTATTGCTGTATTCATTTTCATGTCATTCTACTATACAGCTTCTTGTACAATTAAAGGCAAACTCACTCCAAAATTGTTATTGGAGTTCATTCCTGTATTTTCAAATACATTCATTTTTAAAGGAATTATTGTGCAAACTTACCATGCTTATTACCATATGAAACTGAAACGTCTCGGTTATGTACGTAACCCTTGCTCCCTATCTGTCGGTCACTACGAGTTATGTTGTGACAACATTAGGGTTTACTTAGGAGCCCCAATCATCTCTGAGTTTAAGAGAAAATGCCAATGAGAATTGGCTAGTAGAATTTATATGCTGAGCCACACCCCGTACATACGGGTATATAAGGCGACAGCGTGTATCCACTCATTCACATTTTTGCTTCAGAGCCGAGTGGTTCTATGAAAGCTGACACAAAGCCATTCATCTGCTTTGTGTCAGAGTGCTGTTCTGGTTGGTGGTAGGGTGCGAACAGTGGTGTCCCTTTCAGTGATTCCCCTGGGCCCTTCAGCTGAAAAGAGAAGTTTTTCTGAAAGAGCAAATCACGGACTGTTTGCGTCTTATTAAAGATGCCGTTCTGTCCGTGTCCTCTTGGTTGCGGTAGTTTTATTTAGTTGTCTTTAGTGTCTGGGCATTCAGCACGCTGAAGCTGCGTTCATAGATGGTTCATGCCTATACTGGGAGCATATGACCATGGCAACGCTGCGATTTTTCTTAAAGGGAAAGGAGCAGACCCTTCTGCCACTACCCGTCCCGGTCCTGAGGCCATACAGCACATCCTGCCCCGACGTGATCCTCCTACTGCCACGTTCCATCACGGGCTGCCTTAGCCTGCTCGTCGCCGTGGGCATCCTCCCACTTCCTCCACTGCTCCTCTGCCCGGTGCTGAGACACCGCAGAGACTGGCGCGTCGAGCTCCACGTAGGAAGGTGATACCCCACGTGTCCCAGCGGTCCGCTGTCCTCCAGGAAGACGACGAAGCGGCCCTGACATGGGCAACCCGGAAGCTGCTCTTTTTCAGGCGGTGGCAGGGACAGCACTGCTCCTTCCCCAGGGGGAGGGCTGGGTGGAAAATCATTTGTTTCTGCTCAACGGCCAGCGGTAATCACTTTTTCAACAAAAGAGCACCTTCCCTTTCCTCTGGGTTATCTGGCTCGTGGTTGGTCCTCACTCTCGCCCATGATGCCCCCTATCACCAGTGGCCAAGAGATTGCGGTTCGGGGACGCATTGCCTCTCCACGCGTCTCTAGCCAGTCCCTCCTGGGACACAGGGAGTTCTGTCCTGATGAGCCAGAACGCGCTGCCTTCTAGGCCATCCGGCACGACTCCCCACTGCTGCACCACCGCGGGTACCCAGACAGCAAAATAGTGTTGGCCCAGATCCGGCCCGCATCTGGCCCGTGTGAAATCCATGCGGGCCAGATGTGGGCCGGATCTGGGCCGACACTTGTAGCTGTCTGGGTATGTTGATTGCCCCTTTGGTGCCACTCGCACGGAGTTTGGTATGGAGTGCTGAACTGCCTGAGTTCCTTCAGAGGCAGGACGGTGGTACCACTGAAACACTTTCTGAGGCTCTTGGGGCATATGGCATCCGCAGCCCCAGTCACGCCGCTATTGATTCATATAATACCACTCCAGCACTGGTTACACTCCCGAGTTCCGAGATGGGCATGGCGCCGTGGTACACATCGCGTGACCATCACGCCGATCCTGGACAGGGCCTCATCTGCTTTGGCACATCAACTGCCATAAGTTGCTGGCAGTGCTTCTAGCCTTGTGGCAGTTCCGGCCACTGCTGCAGGACAAGCACGTGTTGATCCGCACGGTCTATGATCACGTTGCATGTCACAACTCGCCCGCCATCTCCTCCTCTGGAGTCAGACACAGCTCAAGTTGTTGCGTGCCGTCCACATTTTAGGGGAGCTCAATCGTGCATCCAATGCGCTCTCACGACAGCTCATGCTCCCCGGAGAATGCAGACTCCATCCCCAGGTGGTCCAGCTGATCTGGAGTCGATTCAGGGAAGCTCAGGTAGACCTGTTTGCCACCCACGAGTTATCCCATTGGCAGTTGTACTGTTCCCTGACCCAGGCCACCCTGGGCACAGATGCACTGCAGTGATCTGCATCCTCATTCATCATTCATTCATCTGCCAGCCACCGGCAGTGGTAGACACTATCACTCAGTCTAGAGCTCCCTCTACCAGGTGAGCTTATGTCTTGAAGTGGAGTCTGGTCACGAACTGGTGTTCTTCTCGCCGAGAAGACCCCTGAAGATGGCTGATTAGAGTCATGCTTTCTTTTCTGCAAGAAAGTTTGGGGTATAGGCTGTCACCCTCCACCTTGAAAGTGTATGTTGCTCCTATCGCAGCACATCACGATGCAGTGGACGGCTGGTCCCTGGGGAAGCATGACCTGATTGTTAGGTTCCTGAGGGGTGTCAGAAGGTTAAATCCTCCTAGGTCACCCCTTGTGCCCTCCTGGGCTCTCTCTGTCGTCCTGGCTGGACTTCAGAGGGATCTCTTTGAGCCGGTGGAATCGGTTGAGCTTAAATATCTGTCTATTAAGACAGCGCTCCTGATCGCACTCACCTCCATCAAGAGGGTCGGGGACCTCCAAGCATTTTCAGTGAGCGAAGAGTGCCTTGGTTTCGGGCTGGCCTACTCTCACGTTGTCCTGAGACTGATGCCTGAAAACATGCCCAACATGTCTGAGATAATTATTAAAACAGGGCCTTGGCACTCAATGAAAACAGCCTCCATGTATGTTCAGTTCACACAATGATCAGGTAAACAAGACAATGACTTTACATGACGATGAATATATGTGGAAACATCACAAAAGCAAATCAAAGCCATATTATGACACTACTGATGATGACATATGTATGATTTCCAAATTTAAAAATAATATTCTTGAGGTAGCTGCTGACCAAGAGGTGTCCTCCTTCTTGATGTCCAAGAAGACTGTGCCCTCAGAATAATGCTTTAAGGTTTTTGCACTGTATTATATAATCAATAACAAATTATAATGATTACAATATTAACATTTTAACTACAAGAAAAATTTTCTCAGGCATGGAGCTTATGTAGGTAACAGAAACAATGGCTATATAATAAACAAGAGTTTATAAATAACACAGGATACTCACTCCCAGCTATAATTTATATTCATTAAATTAGGCCACAGATACATTTGTAGAGGTTTGTTTCAGGCATTGTTGTATACACCCTGCAGTACTAGTCACCAATGACTAATAGGTAGGCTAATCTATTCAAATAAATAAATACATTAATTAAACCCCCACAAATGAAATATATAAAAGATAAACACGTCAAAAAAAAAAAACTATATTAGCCCAGGTTAGCATAAGTTATTCGATTAATGTTTGTTTTGCTGTAATCAATCAGGTAAAACAGCTTAGAAGATTTATAATAGCTATACACATGCATATGATATGCTGTAAACCTTCTTGCCCAGCGAGAGTTAGTTCATGTATGCAGTATAGGAAGTAAATGCTCTTAATGTTTCATGCATTTGAAGCGACTTCTTATTTGCAGTGAATATAGAGAGATTCCATGCAATACCATGCATGCATTTGCCGTAATGCTTCTTTCCCAGCGAGTGTTAAATCATGCATTCATGCATGCAAAGATTGCACTTATTGAAAATTTTTCATGCATTTGTAACAAGTTCTTATATGCAATGCACAGATACAGTTAGAGGATTTAAGTATAACAAGAACATGTACAAGATTCTGTGCACATCAATTGCATGTTTGTTTTCCTAAAACTTCAATTCCAGCGAAAGTTAAATCATGTATGCAGTATAAGGAGTAAAGCTTGGGCTAAATGGAATTGTTTCATGCATTCGAAACAACATATTTTATACAAAGCACATAACCACTTCTTCTTGTGTTAGATATTGTATGTATAACAAGATTCTTCTAGAGCATCTATGCACAGCAAGGGTAACTTAGTTTATCTGTGCAATGCAATGCATGCATGTGCCATAAAACTTCTTTCCCAGCGAAAGTTAGTTCATGCATGCAGTATAGGAATTAAACTTGCACTTACTAAATATGTTTCATACATCTGAAACGAATTCTTACTTGCAATGCATATAGACGCTTTCTGTACAATACCACGCATGCATGTGCCGTAAAGAGTTAGTTCTTGCAGTATAACGAATGTAGCTTGCACTTACTGAAAATGTTTGATGCATTTTTAAAGAAATCTTACATACAATGCACAAATACAGTTCTAGTGAGTCAGAGGTTTTATGCATAACAAGAATACGTAAGCGATTCTATGCACAGCAATTTAGAGCTTCTTTGCCCAAAAAGTTTAAACAAGTGTATCCATGCACAGCAACTGTAATTTAGTGTCCCTTAGCAATACCATATGCTGTAAAGCTTTTTTCCCAGCGAGAGATAGTTCACGCAGTATAACGACAGTAGCTTGCACTTACTGAAAATGTTTCATGCATTTGTAAAGAAATCTTATATGCAATGCAAAAATACAGTTCTAGTGAGTCAGAGGTTTTATGCGTAACAAGAATATGTAAGAGCTTCTGTGCACATCAATTGCATGTTAGTGTTCCTAAGCAATACCATGCATATGCTGTAAAACTTCGTTTCCAGCGAAAGGTAAATCATGCATGCAGTATTAGTAAAGCTTGACCAAAATGGAATTGTTTCATGCATTCGAAACGACTTCTTTTATGCAAAGCACATAACCTTTTCTCGTTTTAGATATTGTATGCACTACAACATTCTTTTTGAACATTTATGCACAACAAGAAATACACACTGCAGTACTAGTCACTAATGACAAATAGGTAGGCTAATCTATTGAAATAAATGAATACATTAATTAAACCCCCCGCAAATGAAATATATAAAAGCTAAACACGTCAAAAAAAAAAACTATATTAGCCCAGGTTTCGATTATTGTTTGTTTTGCTATAATCAATCGGGCAAAACAGCTTAGACGCTTTATAATACCTATGCACATGCATATGCTGTAAACCTTCTTTCCCAGCGAGAGTTAGTTCATGTATGCAGTATAGGAGGTAAAGCTTACACTAACTGTAAATATTTCCTGCATTTGAAACGACTTCTTCTTTGCAGTGAATATAGAGAGATTCTATGCAATACCGGGCATGCATTTGCCGTAATGCTTCTGTCCCAGCGAGAGTTAAATCATGCATCCATGCATGCAAAGGTTGCACTTATTGAAAATGTTTCATGCATTTGTAACGAGTTCTTATATGCAATGCACAAATACAGTGCTAAAGAGTTAAATAATTTAAGCATAACAAGAATATGGAAAAGCTTCTGTGCACATCAATTGCATGTAAGTGTTCCTAAGCAATACCATGCATATGCTGTAAAACTTAGTTTCCAGTGAAAGTTCAATCATGCATGTAATAAAGCGTGCCCTTTCGGAATTGTTTCATGCTTTCGAAACGACTTCTTATATGCAAAGCACATAGGCACCTATTATGTTAGATATTTAATGCATAACAAGATTCTTCTAGAGCATCTATGCACAGCAAGTGTAACAGTTTAACTGAGCAATGCAATGCATGCATGTGCCATAAAGCTTCTTTCCCAGCGAGTTTTAAAACATGCATCCAGTATAACGACCAAAGGTTGCACTTATTGAAAATGTTTCATGCATTTGTAACGAGTTCTTATATGAAATGCACAAATACAGTTCTAAACAGTTAGGGGATTTAAGCATAACAAGAATATATAAGATATTCTGTACACATCAATTGCATGTTAGTGTTCCTAAGCAATACCATGCATATGCTGTAAAACGTTTCCAGCGAAAGGTAAATCGCAAGTATAAGTATTAGTAAAGCGTGCCCTTATTGGAATTGTTTCATGCCTTCGAAACGTCTTCTTTCATGCAAAGCACATAACCACTTCTCTTGTGTTAGATATTGTATGCATAACAAGATTCTTTCTGAGCATTTATGCACAGCAAGTTAGTGTATCTAAGCAATACAATGCATGCATATGCTGTAAAGCTCCTTTCCCAGGGAGAGTTAGTTAATGCCTCCAGTATACGAAGTAAATCTTGCACTTACTCTTAAAGGGGTCCTATTATGCTTTTTCACTTTTTCAACTTTAGTTAGTCTTTAATGTTGCTGTTTGAGCATAAAAAAGATCTGCAAAGTTACAAAGCTCAAAGTCCACTTCAAAAGGAGATGTTTTATTTAACAGAAATCACTTTTCAAAAACTACAACGAACGACTCGTTTGGACTACAACGTATATTTTCCGGGATTTGGGATGTCACAAATACCTACGAATGGGATGAGACCTGGTTGAGCTGCACTAGAAAAGGCAACGAGTGT
>NW_015654085.1:79184-81966 GCF_001515625.1 Sinocyclocheilus rhinocerous
TAAAGCTTGACCAAAATGGAATTGTTTCATGCATTCGAAACGACTTCTTTTATGCAAAGCACATAACCTTTTCTCGTTTTAGATATTGTATGCACTACAACATTCTTTTTGAACATTTATGCACAACAAGAAATACACACTGCAGTACTAGTCACTAATGACAAATAGGTAGGCTAATCTATTGAAATAAATGAATACATTAATTAAACCCCCCGCAAATGAAATATATAAAAGCTAAACACGTCAAAAAAAAAAACTATATTAGCCCAGGTTTCGATTATTGTTTGTTTTGCTATAATCAATCGGGCAAAACAGCTTAGACGCTTTATAATACCTATGCACATGCATATGCTGTAAACCTTCTTTCCCAGCGAGAGTTAGTTCATGTATGCAGTATAGGAGGTAAAGCTTACACTAACTGTAAATATTTCCTGCATTTGAAACGACTTCTTCTTTGCAGTGAATATAGAGAGATTCTATGCAATACCGGGCATGCATTTGCCGTAATGCTTCTGTCCCAGCGAGAGTTAAATCATGCATCCATGCATGCAAAGGTTGCACTTATTGAAAATGTTTCATGCATTTGTAACGAGTTCTTATATGCAATGCACAAATACAGTGCTAAAGAGTTAAATAATTTAAGCATAACAAGAATATGGAAAAGCTTCTGTGCACATCAATTGCATGTAAGTGTTCCTAAGCAATACCATGCATATGCTGTAAAACTTAGTTTCCAGTGAAAGTTCAATCATGCATGTAATAAAGCGTGCCCTTTCGGAATTGTTTCATGCTTTCGAAACGACTTCTTATATGCAAAGCACATAGGCACCTATTATGTTAGATATTTAATGCATAACAAGATTCTTCTAGAGCATCTATGCACAGCAAGTGTAACAGTTTAACTGAGCAATGCAATGCATGCATGTGCCATAAAGCTTCTTTCCCAGCGAGTTTTAAAACATGCATCCAGTATAACGACCAAAGGTTGCACTTATTGAAAATGTTTCATGCATTTGTAACGAGTTCTTATATGAAATGCACAAATACAGTTCTAAACAGTTAGGGGATTTAAGCATAACAAGAATATATAAGATATTCTGTACACATCAATTGCATGTTAGTGTTCCTAAGCAATACCATGCATATGCTGTAAAACGTTTCCAGCGAAAGGTAAATCGCAAGTATAAGTATTAGTAAAGCGTGCCCTTATTGGAATTGTTTCATGCCTTCGAAACGTCTTCTTTCATGCAAAGCACATAACCACTTCTCTTGTGTTAGATATTGTATGCATAACAAGATTCTTTCTGAGCATTTATGCACAGCAAGTTAGTGTATCTAAGCAATACAATGCATGCATATGCTGTAAAGCTCCTTTCCCAGGGAGAGTTAGTTAATGCCTCCAGTATACGAAGTAAATCTTGCACTTACTCTTAAAGGGGTCCTATTATGCTTTTTCACTTTTTCAACTTTAGTTAGTCTTTAATGTTGCTGTTTGAGCATAAAAAAGATCTGCAAAGTTACAAAGCTCAAAGTCCACTTCAAAAGGAGATGTTTTATTTAACAGAAATCTCTTTTCAAAAACTACAACGAACGACTCGTTTGGACTACAACGTATATTTTCCGGGATTTGGGATGTCACAAATACCTACGAATGGGATGAGACCTGGTTGAGCTGCACTAACGAAGGCAACCAACTATGTCGGAGTTTCGCTAGCTTTCCCAAGGCAGATGAATTTAGAGTGGTTCCAATCATCCGGGTTTAAATCGCGCTCAAATTGATTTGATATTGACGTAATATTTACACTGAAGCTTGCAGGTGGTGTGGTGGCTTCTGCCGGTGCTGAATCATTCTCAGATTCTTTGGGTTTTGATGCCATAAGAATAGACTTTTATTATCAGAGAGATAATGCAGTCCAGAGATAATCTGCAGAAAATCTCTCGAGTCTGTGTCTGTACTTTCTCTTATACAGTGCTTTCCGTAGGCGTGCCCATGCATATACATGCATAATACATATGGTTATTGTTTAACAACCCGTTTACCTCTTTTTGCTGTGTCTCCAAACCTCTCCCCCCACACTTGAAAAGGAGGGAGTAAACGATACCCTCTGCCTAATCCCTCATTTAAGATAAAACAATGTTATAATCATGAGCATGCAATTGGTTCAGCACTTGCTTGTGGTTGTTACAGTTATGTAGTATACAACAGAAATAAAAATTCAAGACATAAAACATGTAACATCACAAAAATTAGCATAGTTGACCTTCAGTCCAGATTCTTTGCATTGTAGAGGGCCATTTTGGTTACCCTCAAAAATCAATTTCCCATCATCTTGACATCTTATAATTTCCATTTGCTTAGCTGTGGCTTTGCTAACTAGTGACCTTGATATAGAAAGTGCAATTCCTAAAAACATGCCCTAACTCCTAACTTTAGATCAAACCAATCTCACATTTGATTATTTTTTCCTGCATTTGACTTATCTTCTATTCTTAGGGTTTTTAATTTGATCATTACTTCACTAAATGCTCCTTCTGGAGCAGTATTATTTGGTATATAAATACAGCATTGTTCCCCAACCATAACACATACTTTTCCTTTTTCATTTAACAAATAATATAAAGCTATTCTTTTTTGCTATGTCATTCTGCTTGTTGCATCCAATTACTCTCCTAGAATGGTTAAGGCCTCATCAGTGTAATTAATAAATCTTTGCTGATTGTACTTCATGTAATAAATCCATTCTGTAATTTTATATTTTCTTTTTGTAATTCAAATTAATAT
>NW_015654085.1:82228-85299 GCF_001515625.1 Sinocyclocheilus rhinocerous
TAAGGCCTCATCAGTGTAATTAATAAATCTTTGCTGATTGTACTTCATGTAATAAATCCATTCTGTAATTTTATATTTTCTTTTTGTAATTCAAATTAATATTGATTCAACCTTTAATTTAACTTCATCTCTTGTATTAAATTAATCTCTTGTATTAAATGCCTTTTAGTTGACCAATTGAATTTATATAATCTGCAGGTTCTTTTTCATCTGCTCTTTTGGTTCGAGTTTTTTCTTCATTTGTTGTTTCCTCTTCTAGAGAGATATGACCTTTTATGTGTCAGCATAACCCTAGTACATAATCCTGACCAATTTTCTGGTAATGTTGGCAAGAGGCCTTATTCTAATTCACATATCCACTATATGTCTGCCAATGCAATATCAATGTCATCAAATATAGGTGGTGGGCCTTCTTTTTTCACTAACTAATTATCTTATGCTTTGCTAAAAAAAAAAAAAGTTAGGTTGTGCTCCGCTTTCCCGTACACACAGACGTATCATGAGAGCATTTTCTGTGCTAAACCCCGTGATGAGAACACTTGCAGCGCGGACTACAGTTCATATCTGCAGCGGAGTGAGCTCGAGTTTTTATGGACATATTTCATAGACTCATTAACATATGTAAATTAAAACATAAATGTTATTAGTGTATAATACTATAAATAATACTATCAAATAAAATGGTTATTTTTCTTAAATACTTAATTTCTGGCATATTAAGTGCTAAACCCCGTGATGAGAACACTTGCAGCGCGGACTACAGTTCATATCTGCAGCGGAGTGAGCTCGAGTTTTTATGGACATATTTCATAGACTCATTAACATATGTAAATTTCTCATGCATTCTCATGCAGGTCTCTACACAAAGGCAAATACATGAATGAATGACTTGATACATAAATGGCTAGATTCACATTGATTGTACTTGATTAGTTCATATTTTGACCAATAAAAATCTTATAAGGGGCATGACATTTCCCGACCAGGCGCCGAGTGGTGCCAATCACAACACATTTCGTATTTCAGTCTTCATTTGATTCAGGAACAGGATACAGGAACTATTCGAGCCGTTCATGCCAGACTGGGGAGAGAGGTGTTGTAATAATGTAAAATATGTGAAAAATAATGTGTTTTTTGAACAACCTAGTATGAGAGCCTGTTCAAGTAAGACTTTGTAAAAGAGCATAATAGGACCCCTTTAATGTTTCATTAATTTGAAGCGACTTCCTATTTGCAATGCATATAGAGAGTTTCTATGCAATACCAAGCATGAATGTGCCATAAAGCTTCTTTCCCAGTGAGATTGAAATCATGCATGCAATATAACTACTTAAGCTTGCTCTTTTTGAAAATGTCTCATGCATTTGTAACGAGTTCTTATATGCAAATACAGTTCCCTATCGATACTTCAACTCATCGTTCGTCAGCTAAGACGCTATGGGGAAAACTCTTTTTTCTCCGAATACTGAAGCCTTTTCAATAATGCAGTGTATCTGCACTGCCATTGGTTCGTGCAGTGAATTAAAAAATGAACCAATGGCTCGGGAGCGGAGCTGCATGACCCTTTGGCGACAAAGCCTGCCAGAGCCCGCCAGAATGGTTCAGGTTTCTGACTATATAAGCAGGCACTTCGCCATAGGATCCTCAGATTTCTTCTCCTTCAGCAACGACGACGTTCTTCGCTGATCTACGAGACTCGAAGCCTCTCGCCGTAGAATTGCCTTCGCAGTAAGGGATCTGATCTCGTTCGGTGGGAGCGAGTTTGACGCCATGGACGACAGTAGCTATATGATGCGGCAAATGTCAACTTGATTGATGGCTTTGACCTTTGTGACCTTTCCCCTTCCCCCACGCGGCCCCTGCCCCACGTAGTGACCACCCACGTTGCGACCACCCACGTTGTGTTGACCCCGGTGACCTATCCAGATGTGAAAACCGGCATATGTGAAATTCCGACGTCAACCTATGACCTCCGGGGATGTGAAAAATGATGTTTGTTCAGCTGTATGTCCGTGTCCGAGCGGTGACAGGCTATAAATGAAGACCTTAGGAATGCTTTTGAAGATTTTAATGGTCCGTTCCCACATCCGTGGGGTTTGCCTCATCTGGGGTCCGTGTCCGGTTGCATTCCAATGTATGCTTAGATAAATAGACCATGGCACTTCTGTGGAAAATCAGAAAAGAGCTGTGAATTGCCGGTTTATACTCGACCAAAACTCCCGAGAAGGAATGGGATGAACAATAAACAGAATAAATAAACACAGAGCCCACCAGAATGGGCGGGGCATCTGGCTATTTAAGCAGGCACTTCGCCATAGGATCCTCAGATTTCTTCTCCTTCAGTGACGACTGCAAGATCTTCGCTCTACGAAACTCGAAGCCTTCGCCGTGAACAAGCCTCGCAGCAGATCAGAAAGCGACTCCACCCCTCGCGCCCTCCCGCGTTCTTCCTCCATCTCGGCGCTCGGTGACGAGTGGGCCCACGCCGGATGAGCCCCCTCGTGCCTCACTCGCTCCACATAGAGAGGCTTCCCTCGTCTTCTTCTCTCACCCGGACCAGCATCCCTCTGGGGCTGCGAGGGATCTGATCTCGTTCGGTGGGAGCGAGTTTGACGCCATGATTATATATGACGGTTTGTTTTCCTACCGTGCTACTAAAGCAGATCATTCATCATGCAATTAAAAAAAGTATCCAACATTTATTTAAGCTTATTGAATTTATAAAACACATCATTCTCTTCATTTAAATAAATAAAATGTGATTATATATAACATACTTTATAAACATATGCATTTACTATAGTTTCAGTTGGCAATAAAAATGCTTTATATTATTCTGGGAGCGATGATGACTAACCAGAGGTTTAAGTAGGAAAAGCTCCTCCGTCTCTTGTTCTAACCCTCACCCTCACCTTCTCTCTCTCTGTCTCTCTCTCTCTCTCACAGACACACACACACACACACAACACAACAAAAGTATACACACAAACACTCAAACAAACACAAATATGCGTCAAAACAAACATACACACACACACACACACACACACAAACACTCAACACAAACACAA
>NW_015654086.1:0-326 GCF_001515625.1 Sinocyclocheilus rhinocerous
ATTGATAAATACACTCCTCTCATCTCCAGTGCAGATTCTGGGTAGGTACTCATTTATCATGTCATCCATTTGATTCCTGATCTTAGAGAAGAGCAGAGCGTTGAACTGAAAACCTCTGAGCAGATCAGTGAGGGAGAGTTTCTCATGAGTCTGATGGAGAACGCTTGAGGAAAACTGAACTGGGATCAAGATGAAGCAAATGTGATTCTGTTGTTCTTTTATTATTATTTTCATCAGCTTTGTCTCAGGTCATCTCTCCAGAGCTTCAAGAAGTAAAGCTTCATCCTTCATCATCAGGTCTGAGCGCTGCAGCAGAGCGTCCATCA
>NW_015654086.1:626-812 GCF_001515625.1 Sinocyclocheilus rhinocerous
AACTACAAGTTTATAACACAAAACTACAAGTTACAACCCCGAACTGTGTCTGGTTATGTATTAAGTCCAGCTTTCCACTGAAACATCAGGCAGAGTCACATTAGGTGGATTAATAACAGAGTTAATAGTATTAAATAATATTCTAGGTCTATGACAGTTTCTCTCAATAATGTCAGAGAAATATTT
>NW_015654087.1:0-330 GCF_001515625.1 Sinocyclocheilus rhinocerous
ACTCGATCCTAATGATCTGAGTGGTCTGTTAGGTTTATATTCAGCAAACATATCTGCAATGTATATAGTTCATAGGCCATTGAGTGATTTATGAACGAGTAAAAGTACTTTAAAATCAATTCTAAATGTAACTGGAAGCCAGTGTAAGGACCTGAGGACTGGTGTGATATGCTCAGATTTTCTGGTTCTAGTCAGAATTCTGGCAGCAGCGTTCTGGATGAGCTGCAGCTGTCTAATGGTCTTCTTGGGAAGGCCGGTGAGGAGACCATTACAATAGTCCACCCTGCTAGTGATAAAGGCATGAACAAGTTTCTCCAAGGCTTGACTGGA
>NW_015654087.1:476-1245 GCF_001515625.1 Sinocyclocheilus rhinocerous
TCAAGATTCTTGACTTGATTTTTTGTTGTTTGACACCTAGAGTCAAGGTTTGCATTCGCCTTGAGAAATTCGTCTTTGTTTCCAAATGCAATGACTTCAGTTTTCTCCTTGTTTAACTGAAGAAAGTTTTGGCACATCAAACTGTTAATTTCATCAATGCATCAGCATAGGGAGTCAATGCTGTAGTCATTTGGTGATAAGGCTAGGTAAACCTGGGTAACATCTGCAAAGTTGTGAAAGGCAATTTGGTTCTTTCTCATTATTTGACTTAGTGGGAGCATAAAAAGCCTAAACAAGAGCGGTGCAAGAATTGAGCCTTGTGTGGCTCCGCATGTCATGGATGTCCACTTAGACTGTTTAGGACTGAACATCAGAATTTAAGTGAATATCATTTATTATCTTAATGAGCACTGTCTCTGTGCTGTGATGCGGTCGAAAACCAGATTGAAAATTGTCCAGGTATCCATTTGAGTTTAAGTATTTGTTCAGCTGATTAAAGACTACCTTTTCAATAATCTTTCCTATAAAAGGAAGGTTTGATATTGGTCTATAGTTGCTCAATATGGTGTTATCAAGATTGCTCTTTTTCAGAACGGGTTTAACAACTGCAGCACTTTTGAAGGGAAGCGTGCCAAGATAGCAGGTTGACAATTTAAGGTGCTGTACTACTTCTTCAAAAATTTCAAAAATTTTGTTTGTATGCGAGTGTTGTTTAAGTTATAAGGTTTGAGAAGAAGATCTGTCTAGCTGTGGCTAGTTCCACATTGAA
>NW_015654087.1:3152-5875 GCF_001515625.1 Sinocyclocheilus rhinocerous
TGACAGAGAGTCATAGTCTGAAAATAGCAGAGAACTATAAGACCTCGAATCATTACGATTTCAAGGCTAGATTAGCTCCAGATGTGGGGACATAGTATTCTGTTTTACATAAACAAAGTTCAGGAAGTCTATGAAAATAGCCAGGACTGCTTATTTTATAACTGTGACAGAAGACAATATTTATGTCGTCACGGTTAAATGCAAATCATGTGTGAAGAGGCCCCAATGTTATTTAAACAAGCTTCTTAAAACAAAACATAACATTACGACGGCAAAGACATCGACTCTCGGATTGCACCTGTGTAAACAATCCAAAAATGCATGTGGGTGTCTGAATTTGTTCTCCGGTACAATTTTTCTGCAAGTTAGAATAGGAAAGATAGACAGTCGCGATCCTTGTACCCAAAACACTGAAATAAAACAAGTCTACACTGAAAAAATGTTTTTGTGGTGTTGTAAAATATATGAAATTAATCATCAATAATTGTGAATAAATTTAATATTAACTAAATAATTAAAACATTTCTAAACCCCGGTCCGCATGAGATTTGATTCGAAGCTGCAAAATTAGTCTAGCTCCACGCCATACCATCACAGTCCACTGCACCATCATCATCCTCAAGATTTCAACAGACTTAGAGGGGATACAGATCTTAAACATCTCGTTTGAGAAAAAAAAGCTACTGAAATAACGTGAAGACATGGTTTCTCTGTTCCCCTGGAAAAATGTAAGAGGGATTTTTTTCTTTATTTATTGTTTTATCACCAATTTCATTATTAGTCATGTTACATATTTTATTTAAATTATTTTATACAACCATCAGATTATATGTACGAACACACCCATATTGCGATCTGTTCTCACAAACTGTTTAAAATTGTTTATTTATTATACCTCTCATTTGAAGAATTGTCATTCCTGTGCTAGGAGGAAGACTTTCTCATGGAAAAATGTAAGAGGAATTTTATTTCTTTATTGTTTTATCACACACGGACCCCAGATGGGTAAACCCCAGGATGTGGGAACGGACCATAAAATCTACAAAAACATCCTCAGTACTTCATTCATCTCCTGACATCCTCGGTCACATACATACATCTGAACAAACATCATATGTCTTCCCCCGGAGGTCATAGGTTGACGTCAGAATTTCACATATGCCGGTTTTTACATCTGGACATCTAATGGGTCACGAGGTCAACCAACGTGGGTGGTCGTGGCATGGGGGAGGGGCCGCGTGGGGGAGGGGAAAGGTCACAAAAGTCAAAGCCATAAATCTTTTTGTCATAAACACCATCATATAGACTACTGTCATCTTTTAATAAAATATTCCATCGAATGTCACTATGACAAATTATGTAACAGTGTTCATTAAAATGCTGAAATGAATATAAGCGTACAAATATTGATAATGTCAATAAGTACAATGTACCCTAACAACACAACATACTGATCCCTGCTAAGTACACCTAAAATTGCTAGAGTTGTGAGATATAAATCGCAAAGGTTTTCATAGCGTTACAATTTGAAACCAGAACAATATGTTTCCATGACTTTGTTCGCTCTTTCTGTTTGAATTTGTTTACCGCAGTTTCACCATCCTTATTTTATATTCCCACCGAATTGTAATTGTTAGGCCTTACGCTTATGGCATTATATGCTTTGTTTCCTAGTCTTTGCTGTCATGTTAGCGGGCCTCTTTGTTCATATAAGTCAATATTTCTGTGAATTTGGTTGATTTAATGAAATATTGCTTTAAACCTTCTCTTCATTCGAGACATTTACTTTTCATTTAGGTGTACTTAGCAGGGATCAGTATGTTGTGTTGTTAGGGTATATTGTACTTATTGTCATTATGAATATTTGTACGCTTATATTCATTTCAGCATTTTAATGAACCCTGTTACATAATTTGTCATAGTGACATTCGATGGAATATTTTATTAAAAGATGACGTGGTGAAATGTTTGAGTAATGCTCTCATCTGTCACATTTACTGTCACATTTAAGTTTTCACCGTTTACTATTTTGCTCGTATAACCACTTCTTAAGAAACCCACTCTTAACCCAACTCTTTTAGAGAACTACAGACCGATTTCCCTTTTACCTTTCATTGCAAAAACTTATTGAGATGCACCTGTATATTATATATACACATTGCTACGTGTACTGCGTTAGGCTAACCGAGACTTGTCATTTGCACTTATATATTGTTGCTCTTTTGTTAGTTTTGACTGCTTTTATTGTCCTCATTTGTAAGTCGCTTTGGATAAAAGCGTCTGCTAAATGACTAAATGTAAATGTAAATGTAAATGTACTATGCTTATAGATGTGATTTTACTACAAACTATAAGCATTCTAACTTAGAAACACAACACTGTGTTTTTTATTTCCAACAAAACCGTTTTTTCGACATTTAAAAAGTCAAAAGAAAATTTGTCACATTTTGATGAGAAAGCCAGATATGGTATATAAATTAAGTATTTTTTATTGATTAATATGATAGAATCATGCTGAATTTACAAGGTTATGTGTGTTTATACAATAATGTTTCATGTACTCATTGGTTACTGTATACATATTCAAGAGAAATGCATAACCTCAGTTGTTTTAACCAATCTAAAGTTTTTAGTCTGTCATTAGATTACTTTTTTTAACAGTAATATTGAACTTTACACATCTTAACACATCTGTATCAGTAAGATATTTATGATATTTATGT
>NW_015654087.1:7039-7680 GCF_001515625.1 Sinocyclocheilus rhinocerous
AAAAAAAAAAAAAAAAAAAAAAGTTTTTTCTTCTTTACCTAACTTTACCTAACAATCCACCAGATGCCATACGCAAATCCAACTGTGTCGTAAAAAAGCTTAAAAAGGCTACACATCCTTCGACCCACCACTGAACTTTTGCCTAAACTTTTGACAAAGTTCACACTCACAGGTGCATATCATAGAATAGCTGGAATTGATACCCTTTGATCACTGAACTTTAGCTCACACACAACACCAAAGTTCACAATGCCAGATCCCTCAAAACTCACTAGATTGCAAATGAGCTGCGACCGTAGAAACAGGCTTAGATGTTTTACAACCTTTTGAAATACAGTACACTGATATGGTCGCATCAGTAATCATTCAACCCAGACACCCATCACCATTCTCGTTTCATTGCGCTGTGGAAGACGAAAAATTTGCATTTTGTGTGATGTTGTAAAAAACTTTAGACCTTTAACTAAGTGCATATGTGTGTTTTAACTAGCAGTCCGCAAATCTTGTGACAAGAAAATCAAAGAGCAATACTGTCTTGATTTTATCACGCAGTATAAAACAAAAAAATTTGCTTTCATTCCAGTTAAATATTTGTAGGCTACATGCATGTGTTTTAACTGATAGGGTAGCCTATAGCACAG
>NW_015654087.1:15385-17596 GCF_001515625.1 Sinocyclocheilus rhinocerous
GTGCATATGGTTGTGTTTGTGTTCAAAAATCTGAGTGAATAAAGATAACAAATTTAACTAAAATGAAGTAAAATGGAACACAATTTCCCTACATCATAGACCGTTTGTTAAAACAAACACCTTTGCACCAATCTATTTAAGTTTGTTGTTATCGACGACTTCTTTATCTATCTAATCTCATCCTGAACATCAGTTTGAAGCCACATTCACCAGATCTAGATTATAAATAAACCTTCCTGGTTTTTCTTAGAAAAATATTTTCTTCAAGAACTTTACCTAACAATCCACCAGATGCCCCTATGTAAATTCTCCAGTTTTGTTGTTAAAAAGGTTCAACAGGGTACACATCCTTTGACCAGTTACTGAACTTTTGCCTAAACTTTTGACAAAGTTCACACTCACAGGTGCATATCATAGAATAGCTGGAATTGATACCCTTTGATCACTGAACTTTAGCTCACACACAACACCAAAGTTCACAATGCCAGATCCCTCAAAACTCATTAGATTGCAAATGAGTTGCAACCCCAGAAACAGGCTTAGATGTTTTACAACCTTTTGAAATACAGTACACTGATATGGTCGCATCAGTAATCATTCAACCCAGACACCCATCACCATTCTCGTTTCATTGCGCTGTGGAAGACGAAAAATTTGCATTTTGTGTGATGTTGTAAAAAACTTTAGACCTTTAACTAAGTGCATATGTGTGTTTTAACTAGCAGTCCGCAAATCTTGTGACAAGAAAATCAAAGAGCAATACTGTCTTGATTTTATCACGCAGTATAAAACAAAAAAATTTGCTTTCATTCCAGTTAAATATTTGTAGGCTACATGCATGTGTTTTAACTGATAGGGTAGCCTATAGCACAGGGTCACAAATTCTGCACGCCATCTTCGAACCTTCTCTCGTTTCATTGCGGTGCGTGAACCACGATATTTTGCATTTCGTGTAATGTTGTAAAAGTTTAGACGTTGTACATCTGTTTCAACTGATAACAAGTCTTACGGCAAGAAAATCAAAGAGAAATACTGATTTTATTACGCAGTATACATTTGCTTTCATTCCAGTTAAATATTTGTACGCTCATACGTGTGTTTTAACTGAAATAGCATGCTAGAAGTTAAGATTGACAAATATAAAAGACCGATTAAAGTAATTAGGCTACTAAATTAAGTGTGAATAACTAAATAAAATAAAATAAAATAAAACAAACCAAGCAACATTTTTTTCCTCTGGCTTAGAGGTGATTGTTTAGAAGAAAACTTGTGTAACCTAATTTTTAAAGTGAAAAAAAGTCTGGGTTATACAGCAAGCCAGAAGTCTCAAGCTTGACAAAAACCGAAGAGTAAATAAAGGAATGACTAAATTAAGTGTGAATAACTAAACTAAAATAAAATAAAACAAAACAAACAACATTTTTCCTGTGGCTTAGGCGGCATTTGTTTAGAAGGAAAACTTGTATAGGCTATCCTAATTTTTAAAGTAAATAAATGGTGGTCTAATGTAAAAAAAAAGAAAAAAAAAAAAAAATGTTTTCATCAATTAAGTAATTATGTCGATTTATTAAAAACATTACTTTGTTTAATTCTATACATTTAAATCGATCTTTACGTTGGTCTTTCCTCTGGTGTTAGGGGCGGTAGTGGGTGTGGTTTGACCGCTGCGCTCGTAACTTCATTCAAAGTTTGTCAGCGCTGTGTGAGGATGTATAAGATGCGCGGCAAGCTAAACAAAATCGCCAATGAATCGCCTGCGATTTTAAACGCGATTTTGTGTAGCTTGTCAGTGAACTATGGCTCTGTGTAGTAAATGCCGCTCCATCTGAACGCACGTGCTGGAGATTTACTACTAATCACAGGAGCGGCTTTACTGACGAGATGCGCATGAAAATCGCATTCGATTTTTTGCACAGCCCTATACCTAGGATAGCAAAGTCCACTAAAGGAGGTAGAGCTTTTTCGCATTTGGCTCCCAAACTCTGGAATGGCCTTCCTGATAACGTTCGGGGTTCATATATTATCTTGCTGTATGTGTGTTGATTTCTTTACGTGTTCTGACTAAAAGCAACCAAAAAGCCATTTTAAAATCGGCATGAAATCAAAATTGACAATTCTTATTTTTTGATGGAATACTGTAGTGTTTATTATAAATAATTTATCCGTGCACTTCATTATTTTTTTTTAAATTCATGTTCCCTCATAATTTTT
>NW_015654087.1:17714-17811 GCF_001515625.1 Sinocyclocheilus rhinocerous
CAGGGGGAAAAGCTGAAAAAGCTGAATCACTTTATAGCACTGACACCAGTCATGAGGGAATATGTTACCCTTAAACATTGAAAAGATTGAAAAGATA
>NW_015654087.1:20780-24874 GCF_001515625.1 Sinocyclocheilus rhinocerous
AAATTGACAATTCTTATTTTTTGATGGAATACTGTAGTGTTTATTATAAATAATTTATCCGTGCACTTCATTATTTTTTTTTAAATTCATGTGCCCTCATAATCTTTAATCAAAAACTTTAACCTCCCCTCCCCCTCAAAACGACTCCGCTACTCTTCCGGTCATGAGCTATGGCGCAAGGGCGGAGCTATCTGGAACTGCCAACAGCTGCAGTGACATCACTGACGTTTGAGGGGAAAAGCTGAAGCTGATGCTTCACTTTATAGCACTGACACCAGTCATGAGGGAATATGTTACCCTTAAACATTGAAAAGATATTAGGATATAACGACAACATTAATCTTAGGACATCGCAAACAAATTTTTTTTCATGAATATGACTTAACTTGATGGAGGACGCGCTCAGTCTCTCTCTCTCTCTCTCTCTCTCTCGCATGTTTTGTGCCATTGATCGTCATCGTCATCCTTAATAAATAAAACATTTATTCATGCTTGGGTGTCGGCGGTGAATCCAGTGGAGAGAAAACCCCCACCACTAACTGCAAACTGGCATCTTAGATCTGCCTCCATTTTGTTGGCAACGCCCCAACTTCCAATGATCCAATGAATTTATATTGGTTAAGCAAATAATAATAATCGGTAGGGATCCCCAGACCAAAACAATTAGTGTGCCTCCTCTATTTTAAAACCCACGAGTCGCCACTGTTCAAATCATAGCAGGATTTGTAGAAAAAGAGAAATGGAAAATTATTCGATTTAGAGGGCTATAAAGACCCCATTTCTAATAAGTAGAACAAATGAATGGTCAGATTGTATATGGGACGTCCCATACTACATGCACACCTCATATGAAACCATTTTACTGCAGCATTTTTGAGATATGGGTGTCACGGTTCATGGATCCGTGTGTTCATTGCTGCATGCCTGTGTATTGTTACCTGTCTGATTGCTTGTTCAGCGTTGCTCCGGCAACCACGGTGCTGACGAGCTAATCAGCGCGGCTGCACCTGCCGCTCGTTCTGTCCTGTCTTTATCTGTCTCGTGTGTTGTGCTGCATGTTGTCAGATCGTTGTTTGTCCTGGCTCATGCTTGTTGTTCTCTCCAGAGTCTGTGTGCCCGGCAGATCTCTGCCTCGGATTATTTCCAGTCTGGGAGACCATCGAAGTCTCACTGGATTCCACTGCCCTAGCTGAATCGGGTCAGGATTTCACAATCCCCGTGTGCTCACGTCTACTCACCTGAATCCTCACATTTGGCTTGCGATCCTGTTCACTATTTATTGTCACAATAAATCACTTCACTTGCAACTGGATTCTGAGTTATCTCTCCGTAACAGAACGATCTGACCTAGGATGGATCCAACAAGTGTCGCGGAGCTCCGAGACGTTCTTTCCGGCAGCAGTGCTCGCATGGAGCAGCAGGAACAGCAGATCCTGGCTACCGGTCGAGCGGTACAGACGCTAATAACGCAAGTTTCGGATTTAACCACCCAATTTCGTCAGCTAAGGGCTGAAGCGGCCCAACGGCCCACTGCGCTCGATTCCTCAGCGGCCTCACCCGACCTGTTCTCTTCATATTGCTCTCCAGCCTTCGTCTTTTCCCACAGAGGAGTCCAAGGTGGCATTTGTAATTACGCTGCTGACTGGACGTGCGGCGCTCTGGGGAACAGCGGTGTGGGAGCAAAAGCATCATTGTTGTTCGTCATTCCAGTCCTTTTCGGACAAACTCAGGAAGGTTTTTGATCGGGCGGCATCCGGCAGGGAGGCGGCGCGGGAGTTGGCTGAGTTACGCCAGGGAAATCGCTCTGTCACTGATTACTCGATTGAGTTTCGCACTTTGGCGGCAGAGTGTAAGTGGAATCAAGAAGCACAGTGGGACATTTTTAGGCATGGACTGGCCGATCGTATCACCAATGAAATCTACACGTTAGAACTACCCATCTCACTTGACGGGTTGATCGATCTGGCTATTCGAGTCGACAATAGACTGCGATGGCGTGACAAGCGAGCTCTACAGATGTCGGTGGGTAAGAGTGGCGATCAATTCGCCGCTTCGACGAGGGTTTCCTCCGATTACCTCTCCAATCTCGAGCCTATGCAGGTGAGCAGAGCCCGTCTTTCACGGGAGGAGAAGGAGAGACGCAGAAACTTGGGCCTATGTTTGTACTGTGGGGCTGCGGGTCACATTGTAGCACGCTGCCCGGTAAAAGCCAAAGCCCGTCAGTAGATAGGAGGTTACTGGCGGGCGGATTCGCTGTGGAGAAGACCTCCTCTTATGTAACACTTCTCCCAGTTCACAGTCAGTGCACTCTGCGGGCAGTCTCTCTCACCTATCACCCATTCCACGCAGTTGGTGAGGCTCGTCACGTCAGGCAACCACACTGAGAACATTTCTTTCCTTATCACCGACTCCCCTTTGGCTCCGGTGGTCTTGGATCATCCCTGGCTATCATTATACAATCCCAATATAAACGTCAGAACACAGTCTCATCCTGGAGTGAATATTGTCATGCGTCATGTTTGTTGTCTGCTTGTTCTTCTGTGTCTTGTTCTGTGTTTCAGGATGAACATGTGGATCTGTCAAACGTGCCTGCTGAGTATCTTGACCTGAAGGGAGTGTTCAGTAAGTCTCGGGCTGCTTCTCTTCCTCCGCATCGTCCTTATGATTGTGCGATAGATTTATTGTCAGGTACGTCTCCGCCTAAGGGTGGATTATACTCACTTTCCACTCCGGAAAGGGAGGCCATGGAGAAATATATTTCTGATTCTCTGGCAGCCAAGATCATCCGTCCCTCTTCTTCTCCTGCAGGCGCGGGGTTTTTCTTTGTGCAAAAGAAAGATGGTTCCCTTCGTCCTTGTATTGACTATCGAGGGTTGAACAGCATCACGGTGAAGAATACCTATCCTTTGCCGTTGATGTCTTCAGCCTTCGAGAGTCTGCAGGGTGCTTCCTTTTTCACAAAGTTGGATCTTCGCAATGCCTATCATTTGGTTCGCATAAGGGAGGGGGATGAATGGAAGACCGCTTTTAATACCTCCAGGGGGCATTTTGAGTATCTTGTTATGCCGTTTGGGCTCTCTAATGCTCCCGTAGTTTTGAAGTAACGCTTCTCTCAGTTCAACTACTCCTAGGTCGGGACACATTCCCTTGTAAAGCTCTCATTGACTCTGGTTCAGAGGGAGATTTCCTGGATCGCAAGACAGCGCACAGACTGGGAATTTGGTTGGTTCCACTCGACTCACCCATCTCAGTCAGTGCACTCTGCGGGCAGTCTCTCTCACCTATCACCCATTCCACGCAGTTGGTGAGGCTCGTCACGTCAGGCAACCACACTGAGAACATTTCTTTCCTTATCACCGACTCCCCTTTGGCTCCGGTGGTCTTGGATCATCCCTGGCTATCATTATACAATCCCAATATAAACGTCAGAACACAGTCTCATCCTGGAGTGAATATTGTCATGCGTCATGTTTGTTGTCTGCTTGTTCTTCTGTGTCTTGTTCTGTGTTTCAGGATGAACATGTGGATCTGTCAAACGTGCCTGCTGAGTATCTTGACCTGAAGGGAGTGTTCAGTAAGTCTCGGGCTGCTTCTCTTCCTCCGCATCGTCCTTATGATTGTGCGATAGAGTTATTGTCAGGTACGTCTCCGCCTAAAGGCAGGTTATACTCACTTTCCGCTCCGGAAAGGGAGGCCATGGAGAAATATATTTCTGATTCTCTGGCAGCCAAGATCATCCGTCCCTCTTCTTCTCCTGCTGGCGCGGGGTTTTTCTTTGTGGAAAAGAAAGATGGTTCCCTTCGTCCTTGTATTGACTATCGAGGGCTGAACAGCATCACGGTGAAGAATACCTATCCTTTGCCGTTGATGTCTTCAGCCTTCGAGAGTCTGCAGGGTGCTTCCTTTTTCACTAAGTTGGATCTTCGCAATGCCTATCATTTGGTTCGCATAAGGGAGGGGGATGAATGGAAGACCGCTTTTAATACCTCCAGGGGGCATTTTGAGTATCTTGTTATGCCGTTTGGGCTCTCTAATGCTCCCGCGGTTTTCCAAGCACTGGTAAATGACGTGCTGAGAGACATGGTCGATCAGTT
>NW_015654087.1:25066-27927 GCF_001515625.1 Sinocyclocheilus rhinocerous
GTTTTTCTCATTAAACAACGGTTCTGGTGGCAATCTATGGCCCGTGACATACGACATTTTGTTTTGGCCTGCTCAGACTGTGCCACTTCTAAGGCTTCCAATCGACCCCCAGCTGGACTCCTTCAACCGCTGGCTGTTTCTTCGAGACCCTGGTCCCACATTTTGCTAGATTTCGTGACGGGACTCCCGCCGTCTCAGGGTAACACGGTAGTTTTGACCGTGGTGGACCGGTTCTCGAAGGCAACTCATTTTATTCCTCTGCCCAAAATACCCTCAGCCAGAGAAACGGCGGTTGCTGTCATTGATCCCGTCTTTCGTATTCATGGCCTCCCGGTGGTTTGTCAAGGCGGAGAAATGCGTTTTTCATGCACAATTTGTTCCTTTCCTAGGGTACATCGTGTCGTCCGAGGGAATGCGCATGGATCCCGACAAGGTGCAGGTTGTGGTGGATTGGCCAACCCCGGATTCCCGCAAGGCCCTGCAGAGGTTTCTGGGCTTTGCCAATTTTTACCGGCGTTTCATTCGCAATTACAGTCAACTAGCCGCCCCTTTGACTGCCTTGACCTCCACCAAAATGACGTTATTTGAGTGTAGCATAGGATACCAGCCACCTATTTTTCAGAGTATGGAATCTGAAGTCGCGGTCCCCTCTGCCCACGCCTTTGTCCAGAGGTGCCACCGCACCTGGAAGAGGGCTAGAGAAGCCATCCTCCGGGTGGGGTCGCGCACCAAGGCCCAGGCCGATCGCCACCGGTCAAAGCCTCCCGTCTACGTCGTTGGTCAAAAAGTGTGGCTTTCATCTAAGGTCGACGCATCAGAGGTGGGGGTTGGTGCGGTTCTTTCCCAGCGTTCTTCCGCGGACGGTAAGGTGCATCCATGCGCATATTTTTCTCATTGTTTGTCTACTGCCGAATGTAATTATGACATTGGTAATAAAGAGTTGCTGGCAGTCAAGCTGGCTTTGGAAGAATGGCGTCATTGGTGATCGCCACCGGTCAAAGCCTCCCGTCTATGTCGTTGGTCAAAAAGTGTGGCTTTCATCTAAGAATATTCCTCTCCGTACCGTCTGTAATAAGCTTGCTCCCAAATATATTGGCCCGTTTACTGTCACCAAGATTATTAGTCTGGTGGCAGTCCGCCTCAAACTTCCTCCTGCGTGCAGGAGAGTTCATTCCGTCTTCCATGTCTCCAAATTAAAGCCAGTTTTTCGTTCTACCAGTAATCCGCCTGCCCCAGTTCCCCCACCGCCGCGACTCGTAGATGGGGAACTTCCTTATTCGGTAAACCGCATTCTGGACTCGAGGCGGAGGGGACGCGGATTTCAGTACCTGGTGGACTGGGAGGGTTACGGTCCGGAGGAGAGGAGTTGGGTTCCTGCTTCATCCTTAATAAATAAAACATTTATTCATGCTTGGGTGTCGGCGGTGAATCCAGTGGAGAGAAAACCCCCACCACTAACTGCAAACTGGCATCTTAGATCTGCCTCCATTTTGTTGGCAACGCCCCAACTTCCAATGATCCAATGAATTTATATTGGTTAAGCAAATAATAATAATCGGTAGGGATCCCCAGACCAAAACAATTAGTGTGCCTCCTCTATTTTAAAACCCACGAGTCGCCACTGTTCAAATCATAGCAGGATTTGTAGAAAAAGAGAAATGGAAAATTATTCGATTTAGAGGGCTATAAAGACCCCATTTCTAATAAGTAGAACAAATGAATGGTCAGATTGTATATGGGACGTCCCATACTACATGCACACCTCATATGAAACCATTTTACTGCAGCATTTTTGAGATATGGGTGTCACGGTTCATGGATCCGTGTGTTCATTGCTGCATGCCTGTGTATTGTTACCTGTCTGATTGCTCGTTCAGCGTTGCTCCGGCAACCACGGTGCTGACGAGCTAATCAGCGCGGCTGCACCTGCCGCTCGTTCTGTCCTGTCTTTATCTGTCTCGTGTGTTGTGCTGCATGTTGTCAGATCGTTGTTTGTCCTGGCTCATGCTTGTTGTTCTCTCCAGAGTCTGTGTGCCCGGCAGATCTCTGCCTCGGATTATTTCCAGTCTGGGAGACCATCGAAGTCTCGCTGGATTCCACTGCCCTAGCTGGATCGGGTCAGGATTTCGCAATCCCCGTGTGCTCACGTCTACTCACCTGAATCATCACGTTTGGCTTGCGACCCTGTTCACTATTTATTGTCACAATAAATCACTTCACTTGCAACTGGATTCTGAGTTATCTATCCGTAACAATGGGACCATATGGCGGTTTAGATGGCTATAAAGACACCATTTCTAATAAGTAGTATATATGAATGGTCAGTTCTTATACATGACATCCCATACTATATGCACACCTTATACGAAACCATTTTACTGAAGTGTTTTTAAGATCTAAGACATTATTCTAACTCAGAGGCCTATAAAGGACCCATTTCTAGCAAGCAGAAAAAGCTAATGGTTAGTTCTTATACAGGACGTCGGATACTATATGCACACCTCGTATGAAACCATTTTACTGCAGCATTTCCAAGTTGACACATTATTACACTTTAGAGGGCTATAAAGACCCCATTTCTAATAAGTAGAAAACGCTAATTGCTAGTTCTTATACAGGATGTCCCAAACTATTTGCACACCTCATATCAAACCATTTTACTGCAGCATTTTTGAGATATGGGACCATATGGCGCTTTAGAGGGCTATAAAGAACCCATTTCTAATAAGTAGAAAAAGCCAATGGTCAGTAAGGGACATCCCATACTATATGCCAACCTCACATCAAACCAGTTTACTGCAGCATTTTTTGAGATATGGGACTATATGGTGATTTAGAGGGCTATAAAGACCCCATTTCTA
>NW_015654087.1:33037-41356 GCF_001515625.1 Sinocyclocheilus rhinocerous
GAGGGCTATAAAGACCCCATTTCTAATAAGTAGAAAAACAGATTGGTCAGTTCTTATACAGAACGTCCCATACTATATGCACACCTCTTATGAAACCATTTTACTGCAGCATTTTTGAGATATGGGACCATATGGCACTTTAGAGGGCTATAAAAACTCAATTTCTAATCAGTAGAATAAATGAATGGTCAGTTCTTATACGGGACATCCTATACTATATGCACATCTCATACGAAACCATTTTAGTTTCAGTTTTTTTAGATCTAGGACATTATTCTACCTCAGAGGCCTATAAAGGACCATATAATTCCATATCTAAAAAATGCTGCAGTAAAATGGTTTCATATGAGGTGTACATGTAGTATGGGACGTTCAGTATACCCACTCAGATCCTTCTCAAACTGCCGAGAATTGTTTAGCATTTATCACTCTCCTAGAGATAGCTACTTTACAGAGCCATTCCAAGTTTCCTGAGTCTTGTTTAGCCTAGTTCATAGTCTGTTTACCTGTGTCTTGATCGTTGCCTGTTATTTCGTTTTGTCTGATCTCTGCGTGCCCTGAAGTTTATAGCGTGTCTTGGATTTACCCTTTTCCTTGCTGTTTCGGACTGTGTTTGCACATCGCCTGGACTATTTCCCGTTTGTTGATTCTCCGTTCGTTTCACCTGTGCCATACCTGTTTGTTGGTGTTTTGACCCTGCCTGTTTCTGATCATGTCTGTGAATAAAAGCTTGCATATGGATCCGCACGCCTCTCGACTCGTTCGACCCGTTACAATAGCCCTCTAAAGTGTAATAATCTGTCATATCTTGAAAATGCTGCAGTCCTGTATAAGAACTGACCATAGTTTTTTCTACTTATTAGAAATGGGGGCTTCCGGTTTGAGGTTCAATGCCGTAAGTCGCGTCTTCTGAAGCTCCTGCAGTGCTTAACTATATTTCAATCTTATCGTCTTTTTTTTTTTTCACCACGCAGTTTATGCGTGTTGTGTATCTTATTTCTGAATTTCGTACTGAAATATGAAGAATAAATCTGGTAAAGCTGCTAATGCGTCGTCGTCTCATCAGCGGCCTGCTGTTTTCGCCGCGCCCGCGACTCCTCGGCCCTCAGATAGCCCATACATTCAAACGGAGACGTCAGCTGACAATGCAGCTCTTAAATCTGAACTTTTAACGTCACTACGCAATGATATTGCAGAGATATTCCGCTCTGAGTTGCAAACTGTACTGGGTGATGATTTATCGACCATTAAAAGTGAGCTGCAAGCTGTGAAAGCGGAGTTTACCAACACTATGGTCACAGTGCAGACCGACATGGCGGATATGAAAAATACAATCAAGGACATGGAACAATCATTATCGTCCTGCTCTGACGATGTCACTGTGATTCAAGAGAAAGTGGACTTTCTCTCAACTGAGGTGAAGCGGTTGGAAGATAAATGTGAGGATCTTGAAGCAAGGTCGCGCCGAAATAATATCAGAATCGTGGGAGTGCCTGAGGATACACCTGCCACCACTTCAGTAGTTTCCAAGCTACTCAGGGATGCACTGCACCTCGATAAAGATATAATTGTGGATAGATCTCATCGTGCATTACAGCCTAAACCTAAACCCCATGAGCGACCACGTGCCATCGTTGCCAAGCTGCACTATCACTCGGACTGTGTTGACATTCTGCGTCAAGCAAGGGAGTCGAGGCATTTCAAAGTAGGGGACATGTCTGTATATTTCTTCCCTGACCTCACCTCTAAGGTAGCTCGTGCCCGTGCGGCATTTGGGGGTGTGAGTCGGCAACTACGGGGGATTCCTGGAATCAAGTTTGGATTTCTGCATCCAGCCCGCCTGCGCATCACATACAATGGCTTGGAGAAGCAGTTCAATCGTCCAGATAAGGCAGAAGCATATGTCAAGTCCATACTGTCGCAGGTTGATGTATCGAACTCATGAGATAGACGGTGGCCTATATATCTAACGATTTCTTGTATATGGACACTCGTTGGGTGAGTTAGTTAAGTTAAGTTTTATGCTCGCCTGACTTGGTTCAGTATATTCTGGATACTTTGGTCATAATTTTTTGTGTTCATCTTGTGGACTTGTCCCCTTTCCCCTACCCCTCCATTTCGCGCGGTCACGTGAAGGGGTAGGGGTGTCTTGATTCTCTTTTGGTTCGAGGGGTAGGGGTAGGGGAAGGGCCAGATAGCCCTTTTCTCAAATATTGCCAATTGGAGAGCGAGAGAGAGAGAGAGATGAAAGTTGCGCGTCTGTGCGTTTATCTTTTTAGAGTGAGTTTACTTCAAAAAATATTGCTGGAAAATATAATGTAGCGATTCAGTATTTAAACTGTTATTAATAAAAGTCGTGGGGCAGCGTTGACAAGTATCTTTGCTCCTGGATGTGTGAGCTGCGCAATCTCTGATATGTGTTTGTGTGTGTGTGTGTGTGTGTGTGTGTGTCAGTAAGCAGCACATATATATAGAACGATAATTAAAGGCTCTATTGTGTGTATTGTAGGAGCTAGACAACGTATGATGACGTGTGACAGCATAGTAGTGGTGTCCCAATTCTTAGGGGAATATTTTCACCCCTACCCCTTCACACTCTGTTTCAAGGGACAAGGGGAAGGGGTGGGGTAGGGGTAGGGGAAGGGGAAGGGGTATAAAATAGAATTGGGATTGGGCCTATGTCTTTCTTTAAGTCTTTCTATTCTGCATTATATTCATTTGAGTTTCCATCTGATACCAGAGATATGACTTATTTTTTACATGATTTAGAAGCCCCTACAATTGACCCAACTGTTTCAAATGCTCTTGACGCCCCATTAGATATTGAGGAGATCATACAGGCAATCCATATGATGCAGAATAATAAAGCTCCTGGCCCGGACGGCTTCTCTATAGAGTTTTTTAAGAAATTTGAAGATAAATTGGCCCCGTTACTCTTATCTGTTTATGCAGAGTCTTTGGAGCGCGGCTCTTTGCCAGAGACAATGACTCAAGCTTCCATAATATTACTTTTAAAGAAGGATAAAGATCCCACTTCTCCTAGTTCATACAGGCCCCTTTCACTACAGAATGCTGATGCTAAGATATTGGCGAAAGTGTTGGCTATCCGATTTGAAAAGTTACTTCCATATTTAATATCTGAAGAGAAAACGGGTTTTATTAAAGGAAGACAGCTGTTTTATAATGTTCGTACTCTCTTAAACATAATTTATTCCAAACATTCTTCTGTTGTTCTAGAGATGGTAATTGCTCTCGATGATGAAAAAGCATTTGATCGAGTTGAGTGGCCGTATCTTTTTGCTGTACTTAAAAAATGTGGGTTTGGGAATACTTTTATTTCATGGATTCGACTTTTATATGCTCACCCCCTGGCTAGTGTACACACAAATGACAAGCGTTCAGAATATTTTAAATTAGGGCGTGGGACTCGGCAGGGTTGTCCGCTCTCCCCTCTACTATTTGCCTTGGCTATTGAGCCATTGTCAATTGCCTTACGGTCTTCCTTGTTTTTCAAAGGAATTTCTCATTCAGATATCGAAATTAAATTATCCCTCTACGCTGATGATTTGTTGTTATATGTTTGTAACCCGATCACCGCTATTCCTTCTATTATTTCTGTGTTGAACAAATTTGGTTCCTTTTCCGGTTATAAAATTAATTTTCAAAAGAGTGAGTGTTACGCCGTAAATGCTTTGGCCCTGCTACTTAAAAATTCTGATATTCCATTTAGGCTGAGTAGGTCTGGGTTTAAATATCTTGGGATTAATGTCACCAGATCTTTATCATCTTTATCAGTTTGTTGCTGCCGTGTGTTTTGAGTTTGAGCTCCGTCAAGTTAATTCTTTATCGTCTATTTTTTATCTTAAAATCAATTTTATACACCATCATTTTCGTTTCTATAACGTGTGAATATATCCCCTATCGTATTCTACAACAAAAACAATCAGAGCGCCTTGTTATCACTAGCTCTATTTTGAATTCCCGATTCTGCTATTAGCATATAGACCCGTTAGCATCGCCAGCGTGGTTGCCACTAATCTCGCTTACATTTCTAATACTCTATTCACACACATTACCATTGTTTTACTCACTGTTACTTGCTTTAATGGCGGATGTGTGTCTACCTTTGAGTGCAGGTGAGGACACGTTCGAGCTGCATTCGGTGTTTCTGCGCAGATACCCGCGATCCTGAAGGGCGACGAGAGCACCGGAGCGGTCGTGCTTCACGCGGGGGTTAACGACACCAAGCTGCGGCAGACGGAGACACAATTATGTCTCTATTTGTTTCTCTGTTTTTGCCACGGGATTGAAATCCCACTAAATATTGTAGAAACTTAATTTGCTGTAAAGTTGCTTTGCAATGATTTGTATCGTGAAAAGCGCCGTACAAATAAACTTGAATTGAATTGAATCATCTCTCTTTTCCGCCAATTATACCCCTTTGTTGGCTCAAACTAAATCTGACTTTCAAAGGTGGTGCAATCTTCCATTATCCTTAATTGGAAGAATTAACATTGTGAAAATGAATGTCCTCCCCAAGTTTCTATTTTTATTTCAGTGTATTCCTTTGTTTTTGCCCAATAGTTTTTTAAAATCCATTGACCAAATTGTTACTCATTTCCTGTGGAATGGTAAAGTGCCCAGAATTCGTAAAGTATTACTCCAAAATCGTAAAATTAGTGGTGGGCTTTCTTTACCTAACTTTAAGTTCTATTTCTGGTCAGCTAATATTCAAAAGATAATGTATTGGTTTAATTCGTCTAATGCTCCCTGGTGTAGGTTGGAGACTAAATCATGTCTTTCCACTTCTTTACAGGCTCTACTTACTGCCCCCTTACCTGTTAATCCATCTAGCTTTAATGATAATTTAGTGGTCATTTCTACCTTTAGGATATGGTCTCAGTTTAGGCGATATTTTAAGTTTATCTCTGCCTCTTCCTTAATGCCATTATTTATGAATCACTCATTTCCCCCATCAGTTACTGACCCTTTTTTTCTGATGTGGCGTAACAAAGGATTAATATATTTCAGAGACTTATATAAGGATGATACCTTCTGTAGTTATGCAGTGTTGTCCTCTGAATTTGAACTGCCACCGTCCCACCTCTTCTGCTATTTTCAGGCCAGGCACTGTTCTGTTTCTTTCTTAACTTTCAAACTTTCCTTGCTTACCACCTAAGTTGGTATGGGAGGATTTTCTGGTGATTAACACTTCTGAAAATGCACTTATTTCCAGGACTTATTGTCAGCTTATTGACTTAGAGCAGTGTTTCCCAACCGGGGTGCCGTGTAAAAAAATCATTTTTTAATATTTTTAAATTGCTAAAATGTTCAAAAAAGCAACTATTATATAATATCCATTTCTGAGGATTGTACTATTGCTAAAACTAAAAGTGCCTGGGAACATGAGTTGGGTGAAGAGTTTGAGGATGACTGGTGGGTGAATGCTGTTAATAGAATTCACTCAAGTTCAATATGTGCTCGACTTTCACTCATACAGTTTAAAATACTGCATAGGGTTCACTACTCTAAAGCACGACTCTCCGCAATTTATTCCAATGTTGACGACAGTTGTGATAGATGTCACATGTCATCCTGTAATCTGAGTAATATGTTTTTTTTTTTCTGTCCAGTACTTTGTAACTATTGGAACAATTATTTTGAGACTATGTCCAAAATATTTAAAACCAAAGTTGATGTCTGCCCTACTACTGCAATCTTTGGGATTCCTAGAGTTTGGACTCAGTTTACATCTAAACAGTTAGATGTACTTGCCTTCACTTCTTTATTGGCTAGACGGATTTTATTTCTTTAGAAGTCCAACAAACCACCAGGTGTCTCACAATGGCTTGTGGATACCATATACTTTTTGAAGTTGGAAAAGATAAGATGCTCTCCGTATGCCAGTTATGGTTCTTTTCATGATAAATGGCAAGCTTTTATAACATATTTTCACTCACTACAAACTTTGCCCGCTGATTGAATTCATTTGAAGTTTTTTTGAAGTTTTGAATCATCATGTTCCTCTACCAGACTTTTTTTTTTTCTTCTTCTTTTTTTTGTGGTGGTGGGGTGTGGGGGGTTTTCTTCTGTTGTTTTCTTTGTTGTAAAAGTTTAAAAAAGAAAAAAGGAAATGTGGACTGTCTTCATGTCTGCTGTCTCAATAATTATGTTTGTACTTTCCACTAAATAAAAAAAGGGGGGAAAAAAGAAATGGGGTCTTTATAGCCCTCTAAAGCACCATATAGTCCCATATCTAAAGAACGCTGCAGTAAAATGGTTCGATATGAGGTATGCATATAGTATGGGACGTCCCGTATAAGAATTAACCATTAGCTTTTTCTATTTATTAGAAATGGCATCTTTATAGCCCTCTAAAGCACCATATAGTCCCATATCTCAAAAATGCTGCAGTAAAATGGTTTAGTATGAGGTGTGCATATAGTATGGGAAACGCTGCAGTAAAATGGTTTCGTATGAGGTGTTCATATAGTATGGGACGCCACGTATAAGAACTGACCATTCATTTATTCTACTTATTAGAAATGGTGTCTTTATAGCTTTCTAAAGTGTAATAATGTGTCATATCTCAAAAATGCTGCAGTAAAATGGTTTGATATGATGTGTGCATATAATATGGGATGTCCCGTATATGAACTGACCATTCATTTTTTCTATTTATAGAAATGGGTTCTTATTAGCCCTCTAAAGTGTAATAATGTGTCATATCTCAAAAATGCTGCAGTAAAATGGTTTGATATGATGTGTGCATATAATATGGGACGTCCCGTATATGAACTGACCATTCATTTTTTCTATTTATAGAAATGGTGTCTTTATAGCCCTCTAGGGCCCTATCTACACAAACACGGTTATTTTTAAAACCGCAGTTTTTTCTACGCGGTTAGGTTGTTCGTCCACACGCAAACGCAGGACCAGTTCACTGAAACCGAAAATTTTTTAAAACGCCTGCCAGGGTGAAGATTTTCAAAAACTCCAGTTGCAGTGTTGTCGTGTAGACATCAAAAACGTAGTTTTTGGCTTGTGACGTCGGCACCTGCGCTGTTATCTCTGCCTACTGGAATCTTTTTTAGGCTTCTGATTGGCCAACATGGCTTTACAGTTGAGATTATATCGCCACCTGTTGGTTTTGGCATGCTCTTGACAGTGATTCATAGCATGCATTTGCGTTTTCATGTGGACGGAGATTTTTTTAAAAACAGAAGAAGGAAAAACTCCATTTATAAAAATACCCGTGTACGTGTGGACATGGCCTAAATCAAATAATTTCCTATTTCTCTTTTTCTAGGAATCCTGCTATGATTTGAAAGGTCGAAAAATACCGTAACACACAACCGTCAAAACACTAATAAATAACATGCATATTAAAGAAGTACAAAAAAGAAATCGAGAAATGTCATCTTGTTATATTATATCTCAATTCTGGGCATCTAAATGAAAAGCGCTCTCTGAAAGCGTGTTCTCTCTGTGTGTTCCTGCAATTACCGTAATCATGGTAATACGCGTGTGCAAAAATTTCAATCGCGGCTGACTTGACCGTTTTTTTCTGAACCGCTTCTGGCTTGACCGCAGTGTCTCACTGCAAGCGCAGATGGCGCGCAGCGCAGCAGTGTACTGTAGCATACATTGATCGGCACATTACAGATAGGTAGAGAGCCGCAGACGTGAAGTCCTCCTTCCCTTTCCAGTTGTGTTTGTCTTGGTGTGGAGATGAGTGGTGATGAACAAAAGACTAAGCTACCTGTGCCTCGAATTTACAGCTAATTATCCAAAAGACAAAAGGCAAATATAGTTAATTTGTCTTGCTAACATCCATGACTCATGAGCTACCATGTAAGTTAGCTAAAGTTTAGCTAAGGCAATATATCTTGGGCATACAGGCTAACTTAATGGAGAAACGACAGCTGAATACAATAAAATTAATAACGTCATCTTAATTACCACATTGATATGCAAATAAGGCGTTAAGTAATTAAAATGCACTAATTAGCATACATTTGACACAATGCATTGCAGATGAAAAGGATAAAAAAAATAACTAAAGCATATCACCACAGAACTCCCTTAGTTATTAATGACTTACAGTGGCCAAGAGTCAAGAGCAAGGGCAAGAGTCTTTTCCCGATGTTATGTTTAAATATGCAGATAGCTTGTTTTGGTTAATTTAGAAGAAATCTACAGAAGCAAACAGACGAGGGTATAGGCTTAAAACAAACACCTTAATGTGTATTTTGGAAATTTCCTTTCCATTAGAGCAAAAGAAGACATGGAAGCAAAATAGACCAAAATCTCAAAATT
>NW_015654087.1:47336-48911 GCF_001515625.1 Sinocyclocheilus rhinocerous
AGCTACCTGTGCCTCGAATTTACAGCTAATTATCCAAAAGACAAAAGGCAAATATAGTTAATTTGTCTTGCTAACATCCATGACTCATGAGCTACCATGTAAGTTAGCTAAAGTTTAGCTAAGGCAATATATCTTGGGCATACAGGCTAACTTAATGGAGAAACGACAGCTGAATACAATAAAATTAATAACGTCATCTTAATTACCACATTGATATGCAAATAAGGCGTTAAGTAATTAAAATGCACTAATTAGCATACATTTGACACAATGCATTGCAGATGAAAAGGATAAAAAAAATAACTAAAGCATATCACCACAGAACTCCCTTAGTTATTAATGACTTACAGTGGCCAAGAGTCAAGAGCAAGGGCAAGAGTCTTTTCCCGATGTTATGTTTAAATATGCAGATAGCTTGTTTTGGTTAATTTAGAAGAAATCTACAGAAGCAAACAGACGAGGGTATAGGCTTAAAACAAACACCTTAATGTGTATTTTGGAAATTTCCTTTCCATTAGAGCAAAAGAAGACATGGGAGCAAAATAGACCAAAATCTAAAAATTTAACAGTACATGAAGTGTCCTGCCTGAATAACTTCATAATTTTGATCTCAGGCTCCTCATCTAATAACTATCAATTCTGGTAGTATGTTGTATGCTGATAGATCTTAACAGCCCTCCCTCAAATGTGAAACAAAGTTCTTGTCACCATGTGTGTGTGTGTGCGTGTGCGCGTGTGCGTGCTGAGAACAAGACATGGTGGCAGCGTTGTTAAGCCAATGGGCTGCTAATTCTTTGTTCTCAGCACTGCAAATTGTGTTTTAAATGTTTGGGTAGATGCAACAGGTAAACCTTCGAATGACCTGCAAGGACTCTGGGTTAGCGGTACTGTAGTGCTTTATAGCTGCTGTCATTAACATGACGGAGATAGAGATCACCATTATGGCACCACCATCACCATTGCATTGGGTTATCTAGGTTGGGGGACTCACAATGATGTTGAAAGAGGGAGATATTCTGTTTATGTCATGTGCTGTTTCTGCTTTGTGGAAAAAATGCCTGAATCTATAAAAAGGTACACTGTAAAATCTAATTAGTTGGGCTTAAAAAGCATGCAAACCGATTGCCTTGAAAAAAGTAAGTAAAGTGAAATAGGAATAGTATGTTGTACTGACAAATGCTTAGTTAGTATACTTTACTTACACAAGAATTATAGTAACTAAAAAAGAACTGTAGGGGGTACTTGATCCTTTCATTTAGGTTTACTCATGACTTAGTATAGCTACTCACTGACTCCCAGATTGCATTGAGGCATGAATAAATTAGATTAGATTAGATTAGATTAGATAAAATTCAACTTTATTGTCATTGCACATGTAAGGTACAAGGCAACGAAATGCAGTTAGGTAAAAGGTAAATTATGCAGTTTCTTTGTTTTACAGTTGTTGATTTTATTTGCCAATTTTATTTGCTGTCTTGTGTCAGAAGTAGCACAACAAAAAGAGCAAATAAAATGGTTATTGTTACAATTAATGAAAATAAATGACATTGAATTGTTACCATTGTTGTGATTCAC
>NW_015654087.1:52520-55610 GCF_001515625.1 Sinocyclocheilus rhinocerous
ATGCTTAGTTAGTATAGTTTACTTACACGAGAGTTCTAGTAACTAAAAAAGAACTGTAGGGGGTACTTGATCCTTTCATTTAGGTTTACTCATGACTTAGTATAGATACTCGCTGACTCCCAGAGTGCATTGCGGCAGAATAAATTATGCAGTTGTTTTGTTTTACAGTTGTTGATTTTATTTGCCAATTTTATTTGCTGTCTTGTGTCAGAAGTAGCACAACAAAAAGAGCAAATAAAATGGTTATTGTTACAATTAATGAAAATAAATGACATTGAATTGTTACCATTGTTGTGATTCACATGCTGAATGTTTAAGTCTGCGTGTGACTTTAGCATATTACGACACACTATTTAAGGGTTATATAAAACCAAGTAACAGCATCTCAAGTTATTTATGAAATGAGAAAAAGTTATTTAAAAAACAACAAAAAAAACACACTAATGCTTTAATTAGAAGATAGGTCACTTTCTAAAAGCAACCTATTTATTACTTTTCTTTCCTTGAAAGCAAATAACTCTGACTTCATGATGCATTACTGCATTTAAAGGAAGAAAATGATAGTAACATAAACAAAGTTCCAAGTGCCCAACCAAAGGGAATGCTAATCACTATAATCGTGATTAAAAAAAAAATAACACATTTTAGAAAAATCAACATCAATTTATGAAGTTAGCTTATGTGATGTTCTCTCAAATATTTCAGTTGTCAGTTTCAGTTTCAGACTTTGGGAAACGAGTGAATGCAACTAGTGAAAGATAACTGCAGACATGGAGGAAATGGGTCTATTAAGACTAAAAGTCTATTAAGACTCTTTTTCTTTTTTTCTTCTTCTGTTGTTATGTTGCACATTAGCAAAATATTTGTGCACTGCTGCCTCTCACTGGTTTATTAATATCATTGGTTCATTTGTGGCTACTTGAATATTTTAAGTAAGTGTCTCTCAAAACAGTAAGTAAATTGTTTTATTTGCCTTGAAAGTATCTGTAACTTAATAAAACCTAGTAAGTATAACAACTAAGTAAAGATAACTAATTAAATCTAAGTAAGGTAAACTATTGGATTTTACAGTGTAGCATAGCTGGCATTGGGGATCATGTCAACTCTGACTTCAACCATGTTCTCGGACATGAAGATGAGATTTTCCTGCAGTTATCAATAAAAAATTTTTCTTATACACTTCTGTTTCTTTCACGTGCTGCATTCGCTTTGGTGGAGAGTGGCCGAGTCTAAAAGGCTTGTGAAACTGGTCTTTGGGCCTCCCTCGAAAAGCATCTGTGATGTCTCAGAATCCGAATCAGAAAGAGCTTTATTGCCAGGTATGTTTACACATACAAGGTAGGGCTGGGTGATATGTAAAAAATATTTTATCGATAATCGCCTTAATAAATATTGCTATATCCGATAATATCTATTGCCTATTTGAGCCCTGCCCCTACTACGCCGTGTCTGCCCTGCCCTGGCCTGAAACAACATAGCCGACACGCACCGTAAAACACACATCAGTTTGGTTGTGCTTTATCTGACTGTAGCCTGCGATTCAGTAAGCTTAATTTAATTTAAGGTTTGTTTTTCTTTTCTTACTTTGTGCTCAATATAAAACATTAGCTTTGTTGTTATGTTAGTGTAGTTAATTTCTACACTGCAGTATTTGAAATTAATTTTGTTTTGTGAAGACAACTGTTGAATTGAACAGAGTTTAACAGAGTTCATTGTGAAGGTGGACATTCTGGTGGTGATTGTAAAAATGATGAATGCATGTTGATGTCACATAGCAATGTGTCTTGCCTATTTTTTCTTAAGGTCTGATGTTTCACTTTCATTTTTGGTGTTGTTGCCTGAGTAGACACACTTCATGATGATAAGTTTAATTTCCTTAATGTGTAGCGCTGTTTTTTTAAAAACTTGTAGTCAAGCTATAAGATATTTGTTTTTTGTCTAAAATTAGCGATTAAAAACAAATTGGTTCCTTCTGCATGACCAAAAACGGAAAGGTTATTTTTTCTCTCATGTTTTTATATAACGAAATAAAAAATGCTGCATTATTTATTTGGAAAAATAAGTAATTACAAATGTTATTTGGTATTTTATTTTTAATTAATTTTTGATAATGAGCAGGCTGCGATGTCAAGCCGTGCTATAATTGGCATGTGTCCGCGCACACAACGTGCCGGCGTGCACTTGAATTGCTTCCTTACATCAGTGAAAACAACTTAAAATACTCTGTCATTTATGGTAAATACATTAACTGTAAAGAGTCTAATTTTATCTGTGTACACTCGCAAAAAAAAACAGGTTTTTGTAAAATAAATAAAACAGGTACCGCTTTCTGCCGTCTCAAGTTTCCTTATCCTTGAGCGTGTTTGTGAGGAGAGCGGTCAAAAATAAATACAAACACAATATAGGCCTATAGGCTACTACTTGCCATGCAGTTTTTTCTTTCTTTCGTTTTGTTAATCTGTTAATTTTTTAATATGAATTTTGAATATATTTTGCGTATTTATTCCTTTTATATAGGCTATATGAATTAATTCTGCGCAGCAGGTAAGTGATGTGAATCCTCCTGTTCTGTTGTTTATGCTGGTATTTGTGCATGTAAAATTAAACCCCTGGAAAACAAATGTTATTTTTAATGAGTCACAGACACTTATCCATTCTAATTTAATTAATTAAAGAAGTGTCTGCATCATCTCATGCTTGAAGAATGGATTAGAAATAAAATCACATTATTAATAAGTAAAAATAAAATAAAATATTTTTTAAAGAGTAAGCCTATTCGATTCCTGGCCTCAAGTAAATTAATTGATTCCAGAATAGATTTTTTTTATTCCCTATTAGCTACTAGCATAGGCTACAAAATATGTCATTCATGCTATTTCATGTGAATAAATATGTGCATGGTAACTATGAGACTATGTTAAATACATTAGTAATTTTTTTCTCAATATTGGCGATTATCGTCTGTAACTGACTTTTATTATCGACATCGCGATACTTGCAAGACATCGTCGATATACGATAATATCGTCATATCGCCCAGCCCTACATATACAGACTTTTCTCTTGTAGCGCTGGAGTCTTTGTGTCATC
>NW_015654087.1:55620-61140 GCF_001515625.1 Sinocyclocheilus rhinocerous
CAGGCCCTTTCTTTCAGAACATGCTTCACAACTCCTTGTTCAAGCTCTTGTTCTGTCCTGGCTGGACTATTGCAATGCTCTCTTGGCAAGTCTTCCAGCCAGTTCTATCGAACCTTTACAATTAATCCAGAACGCGGCGGCAAGATTAATTTTTAATGAGCCAAAAATAATGCACGTCACACCTCTGTTCACTTTTACGGACTTTTAAATGAAATGTTCACTCCTGGTGGAATGACCTGCCCAACTCAATCCGAACATTCCTTAGCCATCTTCAAGAATCGGCTAACACATCTCTTCCATCTTTATTTGACCCTCTAACTCTAGCACTCTCTATTCTAATTCGAGTGTGCTCATTATACCACAGTGTCAGACTGTTTTCATTAATCTTCCATAAGAGTAAAGATGCAACCGTATCTAAAATGCTAGAAAAGAGAGAGTCCATAGTTTCTGTTACATCATCAAGTTGTTCTGAGGTTTTGGAAATGCTAGGGAATTGGGATAAATCAGGAAGATTACTTACAAAGCAGTCTTTTGTGGTAGAAGTGATGATTCTACCATACTTGTAACAAGGAATAGAATTTACAGTTTTAGCTATATGAAGTTTGCACAAGACTAGATAATGATAAGAAATATCATCGCTTGGCTGCATAATTTCAAAACCATCAACATAAATTCCATGTGACAGTATTAAATCTAGAGTATGATTTTGAGTAAAGTGTGAAAAGCACTTGACCCTGATGTCAACCACATTCTCAGATATGAAGGTGAGATTTTTCTGCAGCTATCATTAAAAGACGGTGCAATTAAAGCTCACCGTAATGTGTCATAAAGGGTTGGATAGATGCAGATGGCATCCCTTTGGCAGACCCACCTGGTCGGCTGGGCTCTCTGTGACGCTACAGCCATCCAAAGATGAGAATGGGATTCGAACTCACACATACAGAGCACAATGGATTAGCAGTCCATCACCTTAACCACTGCCAGCAAAACAGGGCAAAAGGGACTGCTACAAGGGTGAAAGAAAGGGAAAAGAGTGGGGGAAAGGAGGGGAAGAAAGAAAAGGAATATCATATTTCATGAACACTCACAAAGGATTTAAGTAAAGGGTTTGATTGATTTTTCACTATACAATTTATAATAAAAAAATAAAAAAAATAAAATACTGATCTGACAAACACACCACACACTCTTCTCACCCAAAGGATGGATGTGTTACGCCACAAGAGTTGTGTCTTTCTTTTTTACAAACACTGCAAATTAAATTAAGCAACTAAAAAAATTTCACAGCACAACACACACAGCACAGCAAACACAATTTAAACCTGAACTACAGTATATACAACTATATAAAAACTATATAAAAACCTAACTATATACATAACTACTATATACACCAATTTTAAAAAATCAAAGACCTCCCTGTACATTCTCCCTCCACTGTGCAACAGAGAGGCCTGAGTCTGGACAATACCACTGGCCCTTCTGCTGAGTGTGGCCAGTTATCTTTTTTTTTTGCCACCCACACTGCTTGCAGATATAGCCTTTGCTAGTCATTTCCTTGGTGGTTCACCCCTAGCCACTCGCTTCTCATCCTCTTGGGCAGCTTTCTGCCTTCTCCATGTGCACTGCCTGGGCTGAGTAGAGGGACAAGTTTGTGGTGGCAGGTTATCAGGTGGCTGGAATTGGGGAGGGGGCTGGAATTGGGGAGAGGGCTGGAACTGGGGAGGGGGATGGAAATGACTTGTAGACCTGGTGGGTAGCTACTAAAGGGTGGGTAGGACCCAGGGGGAAATGCAAAGTGTGGTGCTGCCTGTTAGAGATATACTTATGAATGAAGGCCTCAAATGATTTGCTGGCTCCTGAAATACCATGGACTCATGTCCATGCTGTGCAGGAGCAGCTGGAAGTGCATGCACTTCAGGACGTGACTCCTTTGCCAAATATAATTGTTTGGGCAGTGCAGTGCCCTGCAGCAGCATGTCTCTGTCTACACGTTTCTGTCTTCTTAGTAGCCTGCAAGAGAAACATTATTCATCTTAAGTTGGCAATTTTAGTGGATTAAAGCCCATTGTAACAAAGTTCGTAGTTCGGGAAGAAGGAGGCGCGAACCGGCGAACATTTAAACACTTTAATAAAATAAAATAAACACAAAATAGTGCCACAGCCCCTCACGGATTACTGTCATGCACAAACAGAACCAAAACACAAAATAAAGTCCAGGCCTGGTCCTCTCTCGTCTTGCACTGTCGTCACTCCTCCTTTTATCCTTCCGGAGCTCCTCCGTGGGACTTGAGACCGGTGAGTGGCGCAGGTGTCATGCATTATCACTTACTCCACCGAGAGCTCCGTTCCCACAGCTCTTGGCCCCGCCCCCACTCGTCACACTCCTGTAAATAATAATACATTTATTTCAGTATGTGATCATTAAACAGAAAACGACTCAGAAAATGTAAATGCATATTTGTTTAGAGTAATGTATATAGTTTATGAGAGTGACTGATAATTTGTGTCGTGTAACCGTTACAATTTGAATGATACAATTGTAACCGCTGTGTGATGATTTGAAGGTGTACAGTGTCATTTCATATGGTTATACAGCAACTGTGTTTTCACAGAAGACATTAGCATTTATTAAAGGGATTTAAATGTGTCTTTTGCTGCATGCTGATTATTATAAAGGAGTTATGTTAAGATGTGTTTTATAAAACGAGTAAATACAGGAAATTAGCATTTGAAAATGTTATTGTTGTAAACAAATACAAAAGAGTACATAACTGTGTTTTATTAAATGAACATGATTTGTGATTATATGAAATTTAGCTGGATGGTCTACCTGAGAAGGACATTGCGGAGCATTGATGATATAATTGATAGTATACTGTTACTATGATGTTAATGTTAATAAAGAGACACTACCAAGCTGCGCCTGCGGAAAGACACTGAAATTTGCGTGTGCTTTTCTTTCTCCTGATAATTCAGGTAATTTTAATCTGCCTACGTGTTCCACGGCCGGGACCCGTAACAGATTCATGGAGGTTCCACCGAGATCTACATCCAGAGTGTGAGGCTAGTGCTGGGATCCAGGCTTCACGGCGACGAGACGACGACAAGGAGGGTTGCGTGCGACTTGTGACTGCTGCTAACGTCCAGAGAGCCAAAAGGGACCGAGCTGAGTGGAAGGCGGTGCATCGCTACAGAGTCGTGAGAGGGTCTGAAACTGGATAAGATGGCGGACGAGAGGAAAAGACTCGTCTGGAACATAAAGAAGAGCCTACACATGTTGACTGTGCACGAACTGGGGCATATCGCTGACAGCATCACTCCAGTTGCAGGTTTGATTCCAACCACTATCTCCAAGGATGATGAGGAAAGCTGTTTGAATTTCATCATTTCTTATATGCAGAGTGACAGTTTACTTAAACTGGAAGATGAAGGATTCGCACAATTACTAACATTAAGAGACATGATTAATGAATTGATTGAGAGTTGTGTAAACAATACTGTGAGTGATCCATCTGTCTCTATTGAGAATGAATTTGATGCAAATACACATACACGGGCATACCCTGTACACAGACACACAGATTCCACTGCCACGCTCACACACACACACACACACACACAGTTAAATGAGTATCAGTAACTGATTGCTAGTTATGAAGAGTTAGGGAAAAAGCTGTCCAAGTACAAGATCACACAGGCAGGTGATAAAACGATACCAACTTCAAGACAGTTTTCTTACCCTGATTACTTACCACGACAGCAGAAAGCATAATGTGTCCAAGAGACGTTCCATACCTACTGCATAAACAGTTCAAGATACATGGTGGTCAGATAGGCGATAGTGCTTCAGACATCGGCTACAATAACCTATGTAAACAAATTGATGAAGGCATCAAGATGAATTACTCAGAGAGTGAAATCATTCAGGCTGTCCTGCGGATAGTGAAACCGGGACAGTTCAAGGAAATGCTCATCGATAAAGACGATCTGACTGTGCCAGAGTTGAAAAGAATCCTACAGTCGCATTTAAGTGAGAGAGGCAGTAGTGAGCTTTTCCAGGAATTAATGAGTACAAGACAACGGGAACATGAAACTCCACAACAGTTTCTATATCGTGTAATCGAACTGAAACAGAAAGTAATTTTCACTTCAAAGCAGAGCAACACTAACATTGAATATGAGCCACGAACAGTTCAGAATATGTTCCTGCGTACCATTCACCAAGGTTTCCTTCCGAAGTACAGCGACATCAGAAGTGAATTGAAACCTTTGCTCACAGATCACACAGTAACTGATGAAGCACTGCTGAAACAAGTAACAAAGATCTCAAGTGAGGAAAGTGAACGCCAATGAAGATTAGGCCAAGCCATACAGCGTAGACAGACTCAAGCTCATAGTGCACAAATTGACTCAGGGTTCGACAAGAGTGAATCAAACTCCAAAATGCAGAAAAAGAGAAAGAAAAAGACCATACAAGAACTAAGCTCTCAAGTAGAAGCTTTTTAAAATGTACAATTGACACTTTAAAACAAGCTAAAGAGCCATGTCACTGCTCTGCACAGATGGGAGCTGGTTCACATGTTGTACGTAGACCAACGTCAGTGAGAAGAGGAGGGCCACATGGGTGTCCAAGGTGTATAGAGGAGAATAACAGCTCATGCAACCATTGCTTTATCTGTGGAGAAGAAGGACACAGGGCCATTGGATGTGGTAAAAGAACAAGAGGTACAAGGAATACTCACCACACTGCTGAGCTGAGATTGTCAACTGGAGGAAGGTCTCCAGAGAACAGAGCGTGTTGTAGCGTTTGGACCAATCAGACACACAACTTTTTGTTATATTTAACAAATAATATCTAACGCCCCTTCACCTAACCAAAGGGCCAATTACGAGGGTCTATGGACCCTTCCCCCGAAATGCATCTAACACCTCAGAAAGGCAGAACAGGCCTCTGGTTCCATGCAACCAATGCTGATATCACTGGTTGTATTGCCCAAAGGAATGCGGGCAGAGAAACTCACAATTCATTTACCCTTAGGAAAGACACACAATGCCCATAAAAATGGACTCTTCACTAATTAATTAATAGAAAAACCTTTCTGTGAATGAACACACATCTCCTCAGGACATTGTGTATACCATTACTGTTCTTGTATATTTGTCTTTTGAATTGTATACTGTTTTGTGTGTGTGATATGATAGATCACTAGTTAATATAACCTCACCTATATCATGTTTGGTCTCTATGAATTCATCTTCGGATGATCTAATTGAGAGTGCATATTACATGCTGATACCTATGCAACATATTAATGTTCTAAGAATCTTTACTAGTTTGTGCATCAACACCCAATCGAATTACATATGCGAAATACCATGCTTGGAGACAAAGAGTCGTAAACTTTCCCTCCAAAAGTTCAAGACACCATTGGCTCTTTGATCCCCCGGAGGTGTGAGCTTAATAGGAGATAAAGCTCTCACATCAGTGACCCGCCTCAGTCAGTCTGCGGTTCTGTT
>NW_015654087.1:63380-63737 GCF_001515625.1 Sinocyclocheilus rhinocerous
TTTGGACCAATCAGACACACAACTTTTTGTTATATTTAACAAATAATATCTAACGCCCCTTCACCTAACCAAAGGGCCAATTACGAGGGTCTATGGACCCTTCCCCCGAAATGCATCTAACACCTCAGAAAGGCAGAACAGGCCTCTGGTTCCATGCAACCAATGCTGATATCACTGGTTGTATTGCCCAAAGGAATGCGGGCAGAGAAACTCACAATTCATTTACCCTTAGGAAAGACACACAATGCCCATAAAAATGGACTCTTCACTAATTAATTAATAGAAAAACCTTTCTGTGAATGAACACACATCTCCTCAGGACATTGTGTATACCATTACTGTTCTTGTATATTGTCT
>NW_015654087.1:64112-72883 GCF_001515625.1 Sinocyclocheilus rhinocerous
AAATGTATAGGGCCCCATTCCTATATTTTGCCTGGGGCCCCCAATTCACTAAATCCGCCCCGGGTTAAGCTTTAACCCTTTCCTATACCAACTGTATGCGTGTGTGTGTGTGTGTGTATGTTAGACCAGTTTAAGTGTTTATGTAGTATGTTGGACTAGTTTAAGTGTTTATGTAGTATGTTGGACTAGTTTAAGTGTTTATGTAGTTAATAAAGTCTTACTTGTATCACACTTGACGTTGTTCATTGTTTGCTCATAACTGGAGTCCCTAATCATGCAGATTTATGCTACAGGCTCTGTGTAGTATTGTACAGTAAGAAAGTTATTTTCCTTAACCAGGAAATTAACGTTCTTAGAATTGACAAGACAGTTGACCCTGAGAGGTCAGCTAAATATCTACAGCTGATCTAAATATTTATAATTTATTATAACTAGTTATGATTAATTATTCATATTTCCCCTTTGAGCTGATTTGCTACAGAATTGGTGGAGAACGCGAGGCATGATAAAACAAGGTTATGAGCTTAAAACACTGTCAACCTAAAAGTGTGTGCGTGATAGTCCAGGTTAGAATAGGGCGTGACTTGAGATACACATTTGTGTCCCTATTTGCTGGCTTGTTTAAATGCAGATAGAGTAGGGGCTTGAATTGGTACCGATATTATGATTGAAAGAGTCTTTATGTATTTCATGCTTAAGGGTATCAGTGTAAGGTTAATCTGATTTTAGCGAAGAAACCCTAATTTCAGTATTAAAACGTAAGTCGGTTCTGACTCAGAAATCTCAGCTCAGCAGCATGTCCAAACTGTATCATAATGCATTAATCTGCTTTAGTGAACAAATCACAAAATTGTATTGTTTAAACTGTTTCTGACGAAGAAAACTCAGTACAGTGTTATATAAAGGTATATTTAAGTGATGCTCCTCTTTCTACAGCATAAAGGCCTTATAGATTATAATTAGATTGATGCAATTCATCTACACTTTGACTGTATATATACAAGCCTAGCAACCTGGAGGTCATTACTGTGTTTCACTCGCTGAGTGAAACTAAAGGCGTAATACTATACTTCAGTATTCATGTGTGAGGCACACATAACTACATATATGTTTAAACCGGCTTTAACTTACAGTAAACCTGTTTTGTTATTCTTTAAACAAGTGCAAGAAGTGTATTGTTAAATTAGAGAAGCACTCACAGAAGTGCTTATTTAATGCAACAAGTCTTGTCTTGAAGCACTGAAAGCACCACGTTTTAAAACTGTGGGCAACTTCTTTAAAATAGGCAGACACTAAACTGCTTGAATTGCACTGGCATGCATTGGTTACCATGACAACGACTTGTCACAGGAAGCGCTAACTCCACAAAGCAAACGCGTCACCTGGTGGTGCCATGTTGTAAACAAACCAGCTAAGCTAACACAACTTAGCATCGTTTCATCTTAGGCTAAGCTACCGAATAGCTTTAACAATTAGGGGTTAGCACGCTTTACTTGACGCTTTAAATACAGCATGTGTGAATGCATTGTGAAGTAATTTGAATTTAACCTAATCCCTGGTTTCTGATTTTTCACTTTCTCTATTCTCTGTTTCCCCATCTTCAATTCTTCTCTGCTAATGTAACAATCTTAGATATATCCTTCCTGAATGCTGTTGCTCAGTTACTAGTTAATTAAATCTAAATTTTATTAAATTTTAACTGTTTATCTAGAGAAGAATTATTAAGTTATTTGGTGTTTTTAATAGCAGAGTGAATAACACGCTACGGAGGGCGGGGCACACACATGGTATGGTCTAGGCATGGGAGCTGAACACGCAGCAGCTGTGACCAACCATGGTGTGTTGCCCGACACCAAGCTTACAGTCAATCACTAGTGCTACTGATTTTTCCTAATACCAGATTGATTACCTTGTTTTAATAATAGCAGTCAGCTAATTTTAAATCCATTTACATGTATGCCCCCTTTTGTTTTGATGTTCTCTCTGAACCTCAAAAACAATAAGAACAGTCTTAAGTCATCAATCAGAACTCTGTTTACGCCCTTTTCAGCAAACATATGCTGACCCAAAACCTATCTTAGCATTCTGTAATCCACAGCTAAGATAATAACAGAATACTTCACCAGCTAACCACACCTGGCAAATCCTAGCTGTATAATCTAGCTCCACATTCTGTTTGATCTTGTATTAGTATCTAGACCTTACTCTCAACACGAGGTTGACAAACTGTCTAGATGCTGATGCTGTCTAACTGCCCAGACGGCAGACCAAAAGGACTGGCCAGGCATTGTGAGGAACACCCTTCTACCCAGGGCTGCCGACAACCTACCGCACCAGAGCCGAAAGCAACTGGACAACGAGGGAAAAGTACTACTGACTCATAACTCAAGCGAGAGTTATGGCTACAAAGAGCTCACCAAGATCATCATCTTATTTTAAACATTGCTTGTAAGCAGACCCAGTAATCAATCTTATCTGTCTGTCTCATAAGTTTTAGTAACTTCTTATACATGCGCGTACCAGTTTCTGATCAAAATCAGATAAAACTATAGCTTGAATGTGCCTTCCTACAAGCAGTAGAAGTTTTCATCCTCACTCCTCAGTGCCAGGCCTAGTACATTGAAGTGCAGTTACTGTTCAACACAATGCAGGCCCAGACAGAACTCGGAACACTTCCCATTGTTTTTTTTTCTTTCTTTTTCTTTTGACCTTGAGGTATTTGTTGTGTCCCTGTTATCTTAGCTAACAGTCTAACCCTAGGTTTATGAGTCTATTGCAGCATCACCCACAAGTGACACCTGCTTAGCCATATCTCCTAGCAACAACTGGCAACCTAAATACTGCAGAGGGCCACAACACTTGCCCACCTGCAAAACATGGACTTTTATGCTTGAACTCTGCCCAATGTGACCACACAAGACAGACTATCTGCTCAGGATCACCTCTGGCCTTGAGGCACACAACATCCTGTACCAGCAGTCTGAAACTGTCAAAGCGGATTACAAAAACTACAACAAGCCTGCTGCCGCCAACTCTGAGTTTACGGCAGACAACAGAACAGGCCACGAGGGAGGAAAGCTTCAACTTCAGAACCTTCCCTCCTCCCGAAATCAGCATCACATTGTGAGACTGTTAAAATCCTGCCCATCTCTGAACAGTACCCAGAACTGACTCTGGAGAGCACACGGGCCAGCAACAGAGATCCTGAGGACATTAAACTGATCCTGAGAGTGGCCTCACCAGCAGTGTAAACAAGCCCTCATAAAGGAATTCTCAGACACAAAGTCTGAACACGGGCTGATCGCTGCCCTAGACACCAAACAGGGCCGGCATGAAACTCCCCATGCTTACTACCACAGACTTCGACGAGCTTATTTCAGAGCTCGCAATTACCCTGGAATGCAGAAGGCTTTTAACAAGCACAAGGCCTCCACCAAAGGTGTTTGTAAGAACCCACTGATTCTGAACTGCACATCCCAGAATCCAAAGCAGGCACCAGAAGGCACCCAGCATTGCCACAATGCAAGGCCCTTCTACAGAAAGCCACTACCCAGCGAAGGACAGAGCCATCACCATGGCAACAGACCCAAGTCCCAGACCAACCACTGGCATAAACCATGGAAAAGGCCATCCTCATCCTGCGAACACCACGGTATGTCCAACAGCAGTCCACCACAACATCCTCCTCCACACCCTTCACACGAAAGCTCTACCAACACAACTCAGGCAAGCTCAAGTCGGTGCCACTACAAGAGCAAAGCGACACCGCAAATATCAGATTTCTAGTGATGTGCGAGCTACACAGAGGGCTAACAACCACCTGCTGCCCTCCTGCCACCATCACTAGGTCAGTCTGAAACTCTCTGCACACTTCAAAATCTACATAATAATTCCCTGCGACCCCAGGAACTACCTGCACTCTCACCAGTGAGAGTCTAACCCGGCTGTTCCACACCGCAGGTACCACGGATAGCCTACTGGATAACATCGACAAACAACCATCTTACCCTGCCACCATCACTAGGATGACAGGTGACACAGCCTCGACACCTGCTGCATAAGCTCGAGGACCCGCACCTTGCTACAGCCTACATCACCACAGCACACCACCTGACAGCATCCACCATGGCACCACAACCACTCCTGGAGGCAACAACAGCCCGCTACAGTGTGAAACCAATGCAAACAGTGCAACCTGCTCTTCCATGTCTAGAAAGACAAACTCAACTCAGAACAGAGTAGCAGAGCTAATTGGAAGCAAATGTTTGTTAAAGTGTAACATCAATGGTTATGCTGTAACTGCCCTAATTGACACAAGTGCTCAGGTCAGTATTATTGATCAAGCCTGGAAAATAATATATTTACCTAATCAGCACTTATGACCTCTGAGCGAACTGATGGGGTCCAAACCTCTTCATGTCTTGGCCGTTAATGGAGATGTCTTACCATTCGATGGGCGGGTTGAGGTGACAGTGAATTTCCCTGGCAACAGTGATCCACAACTAGCCATTCACGTTCCAGGTAAAATGGCCCTTGAGCGACCCCGCCTGGGATTTAACGTCATTGAACAGTTGGTCAAAGGACAGACGAGTGGTGCAAGTGTTCTTGCAACAATCACTACGCTGCTAATGGGAGCCATGGAAATTGGAGATGATCAGGCTGAAGTGATAGTAAACTTTATACAGACACAAAAACCATCCTTGACACTGAGACCATTTTCAAAGTTGGACGTCAGGATGTTGTTATTCCTTCGGGTCAACTGGCACACATCAAATGTTCAATACCTGTAGATTTTGACTTGTCAGAGCCTGCCATTTTGTTTGAGTCTAATGTAGATAACCCACAGCTTGAACGACTTGACCTTGGAGATGGACTGCTGGAAGTCTGTGGGAGACAAAGGCCATTCATTAGCATTCCAATAGGAAATCATACCAGCTATGACATTACCTTACCACAACGAACGACAATCGGTAGCATACAGTCCATTAAGAAAATTGTGAAGACCGACCAAATAACAGAATCAGTTCCTGTGGAAGTTAACAGAGCAGAGAGACAAGAAGGAGCCGACAGCAGCAGAATTACAGTGACTGAGCATTGGGACCCACCTGTGGATCTAAGTCACTTGACTGAGGAGCAACAAAGGATAGCAAAGAGAATGTTGTACGAAGAGTCTAGGGCATTTGCACGCAATGACGAAGAAGAGGTTGTGTCCCAAGTTTGCAAATGTCCATCAACTTGATTGACAACATTCCTGTTCAAAGAGTATACTCCTCAGTTCCCAAGCCACTACATAAAGAAGTGAGAGAGTACATCCAAGACCTCTTGGCCAGAGGTTGGATTGTGAAGTCAAAGTCCCCCTACTCTGCACCAGTGGTATGCGTCAGAAAGAAGGATGGAACACTTCGACTCTGTGTTGATTACAGACTACTTAACAAGAAAACCATCCCTGATAGGCATCCCCTACCTCGGATTCAAGACATCACTGACACGTTGGGAGGGTATAGCTGGTTCTCGATTTTGGATCAAGGGAAAGCTTATCACCCAGGCTTTATTGCAGAGGGATCACGACATCTGACTGCTTTCATTACTCCTTGGGGCCTTTATGAGTGGGTAAGAATTCCATTTGGGTTAACTAATGCACCTGCTGCCTTTCAACGAAGTATGGAAGATATGCTGGACTCCCTGCGGGATGAATGCTGTATCCCTTACCTTGACGATATCTTGTGCTATGTAAAAACTTTTGAAGAACATGTGGAAGTACTACGGAAGGTGTTGCAAGCTTTACAGCGATATGGAGTCAAGCTAAGACCGACCAAGTGCGAGATGTTCAAGAAAGAAGTGCGATACGTTGGGCGACTGGTCAGTGCTGAAGGAGTCAGGATAGACCCTAAAGATTTGGATGCTGTATGAGCCTGGAAAGCAAAGAAACCTACCACAGTTGGAGAAGTCCGGAGGATGCTTGGATTTCTTAGTTACTATCGATCATATGTCCATGATTTCTCTCGCATTGGCAAGCCGATATATGATCTTTTGCAAGTGAAACAAGGGACGGCATCTGTCAAAACAAATCCTAAGGCAGATGGAAAGAAGAATGTTCAACTACCATCACGAACACCCATTGAGTGAAAGGAAGAACATCAAAGGATACTGTGCAGATTAGTTGAAGCTTTGACTACTCCACCTGTCCTTGCGTATCCTGATTTCGACTTGCCTTTCACACTTCATACAGATGCCTCAGAACAAGGACTTGGAGTGGTACTTTATCAACGACAGGCTGGCAAAATGAGAGTCATCGGATATGGGTCAAGAACACTGACACCGGCAGAGCGGAATTACAGACTCCATTCAGGGAAACTCGAATTCCTTGCATTGAAGTGGGCAATCTGTGAAAAGTTTCGGGACTATCTATTTTATGCCCAGCACTTCACAGTTTATACAGACAATAACCCTCTGATCTACATAATGAGTGCTGCCAAAGTCAACGCTGTGGGGTATAAATGTATTGGACCAATAAATCACAGAGTGCACAGAAGAGTTGTCTAGGGAGATCGTCAAAACCACATGGAAGGGCACTAGGGCTGCAGAACAAAAAGATGCTGCTTGGGTCGCTGCTCTTAACCAGGCCCAGGAAGATCAACTGGAAAATGATGCTGATGAAGTCTTAGGAAAGCTAAGTCATGATGAACTGTGGAAGGCACAGAGACTGGACCCAGCTATTGGTGAGATTATTAGGATGAAAGAGTCCAATGCAAGCATCACTAATGACATAAGGCACAGAGCCAGTGGACCTGTAAAGAAACTAATGCATGAATGGTCAAGACTACACCTGGAGGCAGGATATTGTACAGAAGAACTGAGCAACGACATCAATTCGTCCTACCAGCTCAATACAATCAGATAGTTTTCCAGCACTTACATGATGACATGGGCAATGTGGGAGTGGAGAGAGTAGTCTTTGCCAGGGACCGATTCTATTGGCCATTCATGAAGAAAGACATCGAGACATGTGTTACACGAAAATGTCCTTGCATCAAACAGAAGAAGCCAGCGATACACGAGAGAGCTCCAATGGGTAGTATAAGTACTAGCTCCCCATTTGAATTTATATCCATAGACTACCTGCATCTGGAACGCAGCAGGGGAGGTTATGAATATATTCTAGTTTTAGTGGATCATTTTACAAGATTTGCTCAGGCATATGTGACTAAAAACAAGTCTGGAAGAACAGCAGCAGAAAGAATCTTCAATTACTTCATTCCCCGGTTTGGATTTCCAACTAAACTACATCATGACCAGAGTCGAGAATTTGTGAATGACCTCTTCCAAACTTTGTGCCGCTTGTCAGGAATTAGCCATTCAAGAACTTCTCCATATCACCCTCAGGACAATCCTGCTGAGAGGTTTAACAGAACACTGCTCCAGATGATGAGAATATTGGCAGAGAAGGAAAAGGAAAAATGGAAGGAACATCTACCACAGATTGTGCATGCATACAATTGCACACGACATGAAGCAACAGGATACTCACCATTTTGCCTACTCTATGGACGACACCCACAATTACCAATTGATCTTGTGTTCAAAGGGACCAACGGAGAGAAAAGTAACGATCCAAGAGGATATGCCAAACAGTGGGCAGAGCGAATGGCAGAAGATTACCGAATTGCCTCAGAGAACAGTAAGAACTCAAGTGCCCGAGGAAAACTGTACTATGACAGGAAGTCCAGAGGAGTTGTGCTTCAGCCTGGTGACAGAGTACTCGTGAAAAACCTAAGTGAGAGAGGTGGACCGGGAAAATTGAGATCATATTGGGAGCAAACTGTGTACATTGTCAAGGAGCAGATAAATGATGGGCCAATCTACCGAGTGGTCACAGTGACGAACAGCTCAAAATCAAGAGTTCTACACAGGAATCTGCTGCATCAGTTTAATGGCTTACCAGTAGAGATGCCAGAGGGAGCATCTAAACAGAGGACCAAGAGAAACCAAACAAGACCACAAGATGAGACGGGATCACCCTGTGACTCTGATAGTGATGAGGAACAGGATGACGAGAACTACTATTGGCTAAGGGTACGAGACACCCGAGAGAACAACCAAAGACTTACCATTAACCAACCTGCCGAGGAACCTACCTGTGATCCTCCACAACGACGATACCATACACAACCTGAAAGAGAAAGACAAAGACAGTGGACAGAGACCTTGGGAGAACAACCTAGAGAGAACAAGAAACCTACCTGTGATACTCTGCGACGATGATCCTGTGAACAACCTGAAAGAGAAAGACCAAGAAAACAGACAGAAAATGAGACTTATCTGTAATCTTCCTGATGAGAATGAACTTACCTGTGAAAGACAAGTGACATGGGCACGATCTGAAGAAGATGAGGAACAGGTTGAGGGAGAATGTAGTCAGATAGATGAAAGTGATATACCTAAGCAAGAAGTTCTCAAAATACCTACCTTGAGTTCAGATGAAATTGACCAAACAAGCCAAGCCCGAAGATCCACATGTGACAGAAGACCCACACCTAGGTTAACTTATGAAACACTAGGTCAGCCAGCAATTCAGTCTTATCCGACAGTAAACAGTTTAGAGACTTACGAGATAAACCAGACACCATAATGGGGGTTATCATCTTACCATATTACACCTTACCACTTTACACCTTAGATTAGTACACCTTATTCTATCCTTACACCACAAGTCACATTTCCATTTTGGGTACCTCCTATGACAATCGGGTACTAGAAGAGTGAAGATAAAA
>NW_015654087.1:75900-81708 GCF_001515625.1 Sinocyclocheilus rhinocerous
TCTGTCAAAACAAATCCTAAGGCAGATGGAAAGAAGAATGTTCAACTACCATCACGAACACCCATTGAGTGGAAGGAAGAACATCAAAGGATACTGTGCAGATTAGTTGAAGCTTTGACTACTCCACCTGTCCTTGCGTATCCTGATTTCGACTTGCCTTTCACACTTCATACAGATGCCTCAGAACAAGGACTTGGAGTGGTACTTTATCAACGACAGGCTGGCAAAATGAGAGTCATCGGATATGGGTCAAGAACACTGACACCGGCAGAGCGGAATTACAGACTCCATTCAGGGAAACTCGAATTCCTTGCATTGAAGTGGGCAATCTGTGAAAAGTTTCGGGACTATCTATTTTATGCCCAGCACTTCACAGTTTATACAGACAATAACCCTCTGATCTACATAATGAGTGCTGCCAAAGTCAACGCTGTGGGGTATAAATGTATTGGACCAATAAATCACAGAGTGCACAGAAGAGTTGTCTAGGGAGATCGTCAAAACCACATGGAAGGGCACTAGGGCTGCAGAACAAAAAGATGCTGCTTGGGTCGCTGCTCTTAACCAGGCCCAGGAAGATCAACTGGAAAATGATGCTGATGAAGTCTTAGGAAAGCTAAGTCATGATGAACTGTGGAAGGCACAGAGACTGGACCCAGCTATTGGTGAGATTATTAGGATGAAAGAGTCCAATGCAAGCATCACTAATGACATAAGGCACAGAGCCAGTGGACCTGTAAAGAAACTAATGCATGAATGGTCAAGACTACACCTGGAGGCAGGATATTGTACAGAAGAACTGAGCAACGACATCAATTCGTCCTACCAGCTCAATACAATCAGATAGTTTTCCAGCACTTACATGATGACATGGGCCATGTGGGAGTGGAGAGAGTAGTACACCTTGCCAGGGACCGATTCTATTGGCCATTCATGAAGAAAGACATCGAGACATGTGTTACACGAAAATGTCCTTGCATCAAACAGAAGAAGCCAGCGATACACGAGAGAGCTCCAATGGGTAGTATAAGTACTAGCTCCCCATTTGAATTTATATCCATAGACTACCTGCATCTGGAACGCAGCAGGGGAGGTTATGAATATATTCTAGTTTTAGTGGATCATTTTACAAGATTTGATCAGGCATATGTGACTAAAAACAAGTCTGGAAGAACAGCAGCAGAAAGAATCTTCAATTACTTCATTCCCCGGTTTGGATTTCCAACTAAACTACATCATGACCAGAGTCGAGAATTTGTGAATGACCTCTTCCAAACTTTGTGCCGCTTGTCAGGAATTAGCCATTCAAGAACTTCTCCATATCACCCTCAGAGCAATCCTGCTGAGAGGTTTAACAGAACACTGTTCCAGATTATGAGAACATTGGCAGATAAAGAAAAGGAAAAATGGAAGGAACATCTACCACAGATTGTGCATGCATACAATTGCACACGACATGAAGCAACAGGATACTCACCATTTTGCCTACTCTATGGACGACACCCACAATTACCAATTGATCTTGTGTTCAAAGGGACCAACGGAGAGAAAAGTAACGATCCAAGAGGATATGCCAAACAGTGGGCAGAGCGAATAGCAGAAGATTACCGAATTGCCTCAGAGAACAGTAAGAACTCAAGTGCCCGAGGAAAACTGTACTATGACAGGAAGTCCAGAGGAGTTGTGCTTCAGCCTGGTGACAGAGTACTCGTGAAAAACCTAAGTGAGAGAGGTGGACCGGGAAAATTGAGATCATATTGGGAGCAAACTGTGTACATTGTCAAGGAGCAGATAAATGATGGGCCAATCTACCGAGTGGTCACAGTGACGAACAGCTCAAAATCAAGAGTTCTACACAGGAATCTGCTGCATCAGTTTAATGGCTTACCAGTAGAGATGCCAGAGGGAGCATCTAAACAGAGGACCAAGAGAAACCAAACAAGACCACAAGATGAGACGGGATCACCCTGTGACTCTGATAGTGATGAGGAACAGGATGACGAGAACTACTATTGGCTAAGGCTATGAGACACCCGAGAGAACAACCAAAGACACTTACCATTAACCAACCTGCCGAGGAACCTACCTGTGATCCTCCACAACGACGATACCATACACAACCTGAAAGAGAAAGACAAAGACAGTGGACAGAGACCTTGGGAGAACAACCTAGAGAGAACAAGAAACCTACCTGTGATACTCTGCGACGATGATCCTGTGAACAACCTGAAAGAGAAAGACCAAGAAAACAGACAGAAAATGAGACTTATCTGTAATCTTCCTGATGAGAATGAACTTACCTGTGAAAGACAAGTGACATGGGCACGATCTGAAGAAGATGAGGAACAGGTTGAGGGAGAATGTAGTCAGATAGATGAAGGTGATATAACTAAGCAAGAAGTTCTCAAAATACCTACCTTGAGTTCAGATGAAATTGACCAAACAAGCCAAGCCCGAAGATCCACATGTGACAGAAGACCCACACCTAGGTTAACTTATGAAACACTAGGTCAGCCAGCAATTCAGTCTTATCCGACAGTAAACAGTTTAGAGACTTACGAGATAAACCAGACACCATAATGGGGGTTATCATCTTACCATATTACACCTTACCACTTTACACCTTAGATTAGTACACCTTATTCTATCCTTACACCACAAGTCACATTTCCATTTTGGGTACCTCCTATGACAATCGGGTACTAGAAGAGTGAAGATAAAAAAAAAGCACAAATGTCAGGGCATGTCAAAACTTTTCCAGGCCCCAAAACACCCTCGGACACCAGAGGGTTAATATATATTTATTTATTTATTTATTTAAGATGTGAAGAAGAGTTTATTGTGCACACAGCTGTAAGGAAAAAGGGAAAATTAACTGTTTTATTTTAGCTCAGGTTTTCAGAGGGGGGAATCGAATCTTAAGATTCAAAATCATCCTGATTGAACTGATTCCAAAATTGATGGTTTACACTTTATCAAAGGTCGTCCAGCGAGACGTTAACCTCAGTATATTTTACCAATTTGAATATTTGTAATATCACAGGTTAATACATGCTTGTGATAATTTATAGGCTATGAGCTAGGTAACTAAGATCTGGGCAGGGTTTAACTTTAAAAATGTCACGACTCAAGACAATAATTCTTATAATGAAACAACAGTTTATTGGCTATTCTAGATTACTTTAAACTAAACTAATGAAAACACACACACACATACGGTTGAAAGGATGAGGGTTTAACAGAGTTCTGAGGAAGTTCCCAAAGTTCTAACACTTGTTTTCTACGAGTCCTTTAAATTCAACCTGAGAAAACTCATAAAAGCAGAGACTTAGCTTATGTTTACTGCTTAATTAATTCAGCCCCGATTTCAGCAGATAGAAGACTTTGTTTGTTACTTAGTGACAGCTGGAAAGCGGAGTTTCCTTGTTGGCTGCTTGAGGGAATCCCGGGGCTGCAGATTGGCTGCTGAAGAGGTTGATGTCTGACGTATTTCTGGGGATGCCCTCCGGAGATTGGTTAGTTTCCTGGTGACGCAGAGACTTTGGCAGTTCTTCTGAAAGAGTCTGAGTTTGCAAGACTTTAGGCTTTTGAAGATCTCTGGCAGTCACGAAGTTTCAACTGAAGTGTTTGAGTTCTGGAGTCTCGCTCACAGCATGTGAGCGCTTTGTAGCGCGGTCACCAAGGTGAAAAGCCAAAGGTCTAGAGAGAGAGAGAGCAAGCGAGCGAGCCACGAGGGCTTGTGTCCATTTTTAAGCAGGCTGATTTTGGTCCATCCCACGACGCGATCTTCCAATCGACTTGTTGCAAGGCAGAGCGTGCATACATTAACATTATTTGTGAATATAGTTGCCCTTTTATACTTTTAAATGTTTGTCTTTTGAATTGTCTGTGTAAGTTCGCGTGTGTTCCTCTGTTGCAACGACCAGAGCGCGGTTCTGTTGGAATGCAGAATGTGAGGGGATCATGTGTTCCCAAGGTCACGCTGTATAGATCCTGTGTTTTTTTGCAGGCCTGAGGGTATCAGTTAATTTACTCATCCGTTTCCTGTTGGATATAATAGTTCCATACATTGTGCGATCAGAAGACATCACGAGGTATCTATAGGTTGTGAAATAACTTTTTTTAGTCCTTATACAAAAGATCTCTGTGTTATCTCCTGATTGGATTTGTTTTTCATCACTCATCTGAGTAGATGACGACAAGACTGGCAGGAAGTCGACCCAGAATTTTGGAGTCATGTGATGGGGTGATTAGTTTAGACCTCATGATGAGTTGATTCAATGGCATATCAGTGTCCGTTCATGATAGAAATCCTAGACAGTCATCTATCAATTATCACAACTAAAAACTGAGTTTGAATCAATACAGCTCTAGACACCAGAGAAAGCACGCGCTGTGGGTTACCATGGTGATGCGCGTTGTGTTTACCTCAGACGCTACCAAGCTGCGCCTGTGGAAAGACACTGAAATTTGCGTGTGCTTTTGTTTCTCCTGATAATTCAGGTATGTTCTCATAAAAAAAGTGAAAAGTTATAATGAATGTAAAAACATGCGAGTACACATTTCCTATGTGTTTGAAAGCGAACAGCTTGTTACGGTGGTTAATTTAATAGAGTCACCCAGATGAAAGTACCGGTAAAATGACAGTTGGTCTGTGTTGCATTTGTTACAATCGATTCTCCTGTAAATAATAATACATTTATTTCAGTATGTGATAATTAAACAGAAAACGACTCAGAAAATGTAAATGTATATTTGTTTAAAGTAATGTATATAGTTTATGAGAGTGACTGATAATTTGTGTCAAGTGTAACCGTTACAATTTGAATGATACAATTGTAACCGCTGTGTGATGATTTGAAGGAGGTGTACAGTGTCATTTCATATAGTTATACAGAAACTGTGTGTAACAAAATCAATGATTGAGAAGGAAGAGGACGGGATCGGCTTGACTACTGCTGGTGATTTTATTCAGGTTTCAATAAATAAACAGAACGTCGCGCTACCAGCGCTCAATATAAGCACAATTGCATAAGCAAAAACATAGGGGCTCTCCAGAGCAGATAGAGTCTCCACATGTGCACACCAGTCAGCAGTCTGTGCCTCTCTGCCTGCCATCTCATTCCCGGGCCTCTTTATGCGGTCTCTCCATGCCAGTTACTGGAACAAGACACAGGTGTTTGTCATTTGCATTTGACCCACTTACTCACCGCTCGTCTCCCAACTCTCTCTCCCGCTGCAGACCTCGCTGAACCACGGCCCCCTCGCCACAAACCCTCACCGCCCGACTCAGGCCGGGGAGCCGTCCAGCCTGCAGCTCCCCCCCCCCATTTCTGGAGAGGAAGTCAGCCACAGCCATCTGTACACCCGGTCTGTGGACCACCTGGAATTTAAAAGGCTGTAAAGCCAGATACCAACGAGTGATTCACGCGTTGGTATCCTTCATGCGGTGGAGCCACTGCAGAGGGGCGTGGTCCGAACAGAGAGTGAATTCCCGTCCCAAGAGATAATATCGGAGGGTGAGGACAGCCCACCTGATGGCCAAACACTCCTTCTCTATGGTGCTGTACTTAGTCTCTCTCTTCGAGAGCTTGCAACTAATGTACAGCACCGGCCGCTCCTCTCCCTCTATCTCCTGGGACAGGACTGCACCCAGCCCTCTGTCCGATGCGTCAGTCTGCAACAAGAAGGGGAGAGAAAAGTCAGGAGAATGTAAGAGCGGCCCGCCACACAGAGCAGCCTTTACTTGGGTAAAAGCCTGCTGACACAGCTCCGTCCACTGGACCGGATCTGGTGCTTCCTTTTTAG
>NW_015654087.1:83148-83602 GCF_001515625.1 Sinocyclocheilus rhinocerous
CCGGTCTGTGGACCACCTGGAATTTAAAAGGCTGTAAAGCCAGATACCAACGAGTGATTCACGCGTTGGTATCCTTCATGCGGTGGAGCCACTGCAGAGGGGCGTGGTCCGAACAGAGAGTGAATTCCCGTCCCAAGAGATAATATCGGAGGGTGAGGACAGCCCACCTGATGGCCAAACACTCCTTCTCTATGGTGCTGTACTTAGTCTCTCTCTTCGAGAGCTTGCAACTAATGTACAGCACCGGCCGCTCCTCTCCCTCTATCTCCTGGGACAGGACTGCACCCAGCCCTCTGTCCGATGCGTCAGTCTGCAACAAGAAGGGGAGAGAAAAGTCAGGAGAATGTAAGAGCGGCCCGCCACACAGAGCAGCCTTTACTTGGGTAAAAGCCTGCTGACACAGCTCCGTCCACTGGACCGGATCTGGTGCTTCCTTTTTAGTGAGATCAGTCAG
>NW_015654087.1:85282-87224 GCF_001515625.1 Sinocyclocheilus rhinocerous
TGAGGACAGCCCACCTGATGGCCAAACACTCCTTCTCTATGGTGCTGTACTTAGTCTCTCTCTTCGAGAGCTTACAACTAATGTACAGCACCGGCCGCTCCTCTCCCTCTATCTCCTGGGACAGGACTGCACCCAGCCCTCTGTCCGATGCCTCAGTCTGCAACAAGAAGGGGAGAGAAAAGTCAGGAGAATCTAATAGCGGTCCGCCACACAGAGCAGCCTTTACTTGGGTAAAAGCCTGCTGACACAGCTCCGTCCACTGGACCGGATCTGGTGCTTCCTTTTTAGTGAGATCAGTCAGAGGGCTGGTGAGGTCCGAATAATTAGGCACAAACCTTCTATAATATCCCGCCAGCCCTAGGAACTGTCTCACCCCCTTTTTGGTCTTAGGTCTCGGGCAAGTTGTAACCGCTGCCGTCTTATTAATTTGGGGACGCACCTGCCCGTGACCCAAGTGGAAGCCCAGATACCTGACCTCCACACGCCCAACTGCACACTTCTTCGGGTTGGCCGTGAGTCTGGCCACTCTCAGTGCTCTCAGAACAGCCCTCAAATGCTCCATATGACGCTGCCAGTCATTGCTATAGATGATGATGTCATCTAAATAGGCAGCGGCATATGCAGCATGGGGCCGAAGAATACGGTCCATGAGACGCTGAAAAAGTGGCCGGCGCCCCGAAGAACCCGAACAGAAGTGTAAAGAATTGGTGCAATCCAAATGGCGTTTTGAAGGCTGTCTTCTCTTTAGATACAGGCGATAAGGGGATCTGCCAATATCCGTTTGTTAAATCCAGTGTCGAATAAAAACGAGCTGTGCCCAGCCGGTCAAGCAAGTCATCAACTCGCGGCATTGGATACGCGTCGAATTTCGACACAGCATTTACTTTGCGGTAATCCACACAGAATCGAACAGAGCTGTCTGTCTTAGGAACTAAAACTACCGGGCTCGCCCAATCACTGTTGGATTCTTCTATTACCCCCATTTCGAGCATTGCCTCTAACTCAGTCTGAACCACTTTTTTCTTGTGTTCAGGCAAATGATATGGCCGACTACGCACTACTACGCTTGGCTCGGTCTCAATATGGTGCTGAATGAGATTCGTTCGACCAGGTAGGGGCGAGAACACAGCTTCAAACTCTGCCTGCAACTTGGCCACATCAGTGAGCTGGGAGGGCGAGAGATGATACGTGATGTAATGTACGTGACATAAACGCCGTGCCTTGGTCAGTGAGGATCTCTTTCGGGATCCCCACTCGGGAGATGAATTGAAACAGTGCGTCCGCAACACTCTTGGCAGAGATGCTGCGGAGTGCCACTGCCTCAGGATATCGTGTTGCATAGTCTACTAGCACTAACGCAAAACGATGCCCTCTTGCGAATCGTTCTAATGGCCCGATTAGGTCCATCCCAATTCTTTCGAAGGGGACCTGCATTAATGGTAGAGGGCGCAATGGTGCTTTTGGAGAGGCCGGTGGACTTACCAGCTGACATTCACGACAAGATGCGCACCACCTGCGCACGTTCTCGTGAATGCCCGGCCAAAAGAAACGGGCCATGAGACGATTTAGTGTTGTTGTTTGACCTAAATGTCCAGCCATGGGATTACAATGAGCCGCCTGGAAAAGCATTTCCCATTTCAATGACTCATCCTGAGACTGTTCCAGAGGAAAATCAGCGCGTCCTGAGAGGATCAGCCTCTCGATTTCACTCTGTTCCCCTGGTACAGATCTCAGTGGTCCCAGTTCAGCCTCTCCCACCTGCACGAGAGCCCCCCTTCCCTGCTTTTTCTTTTCCCAAGAGACATCCGCACATAAGCATCCCAATAATTCACTAAAAGCTGGACAATTAGTTACCAGAATTAGCGGATGTTGGAGGTGCGGGTTAACTGCGACCTCTACACTATGATTTTGTCCCCTAAATTGAATAACAGCGGACATTAAA
>NW_015654087.1:88016-90567 GCF_001515625.1 Sinocyclocheilus rhinocerous
TTAAAAATCCTTCTATGCTTGCCAAGTTTAATTTGAGGAAAAACAAAAATGAGTCTTAAAAATATTTTGGTATTTAGGCTTTGATGGATAGAGGTTTGGTTACATCCTGAATCCACCAGAGCCTGATAGGTACTCCCCTTAATACTCACAGGTATTTGGTACCAGCCAGCCTGCGGGGCATCCGGGACCTGGATCATTGTCCCCACCTCCATCATGGGACACCTGTCAACAAAATGCTCCGGGTCCCCGCAACGCCAACAGGCCGGCCCAGACCTTCCCGCCACCCTAGTGGCAGGTAGTGGGTCAAATGATTGGCGTGGAGAGAGCGGGGAAACGGACGCGGCATCTGTCCCAGCCGTGGTCAGCCCCGCCCCCCTGTGCGGAACTCTCGGGCCAGCAGCATAATCCAGTCCGGTCCCACCCCGCCCTCGGGGCAGGACTCGTGGAGGACCTGGAGGACGGGACCTGGGAAGAGGGACAGGTCGAGAGGCAGGGAGAGAGGGAGAAAATAAAGGGGAAATGAGAGAGAGACAGCTGGAAGGGATTCGCAGACCCCAGGGCACGCCACCATCTGATCCTCCGCCAGTTGGATAGCTGAGTCCAGCGACGTCGGTCGGTGGCACTGGACCCACTCTGCCGTCTTCTTTGGCAGCGCTGAGAGTTTGCCAGTGATGAACTGCTCCAGTACCACACGGTCGATAATGTGCTCGACGTCGCTTCCCTCAGCCAGTAGCCATTTGCGACATGAGTCCCGGAGCCATTGGGCCATCACGAAGGGTCGGCCGCTCTCGCCCAGGTTGAGCAAACGGAATCGCTGGCGATGTTGCTCCGGGCTTCGGCCGACCCGCTGGATGATGGCTCTTTTGAGGTCGTCAAAGACCAGGAGGTTCCGTACGGGCAGTTGCTGAGCAGCCACCTGCGCTTCCCCCAACAACAGGAGTATCAGGCGCATCGGCCATTGCTCTCGTGGCCACCCACCGGTTTCTGCTGTTTTCTCAAACAGATCCAGGAAAGCTTCGGGGTCATCCTGAGCCCCCATCTTGTACAGCGGCAGGTGGGGAGCCGGGGTCTGCTGAATGGCTGCTTTTGCCTGAACCTCCCGGTCCATCCAGCTCCGGAACCTCTCGCGGTCCTCCTGTTGCGCCTGGATGATGGCCTGGAAGCGTCGCTCCTGATCAGTCCGCATATCCAGTAACGCTTGGTGTTGCTCTTGATGGAGGACTGCGAGGGATGAGATGACATCCGCAATTGGCGTACTTGTCGGAGTTTGCATGACGGCGGCGGCTCTCCTGCTTCCTTACCGGGTTTCGGCACCAGTCTAACAAAGTCAATGATTGAGAAGGAAGAGGACGGGGTCGGCTTGACTACTGCTGGTGATTTTATTCGGGTTTCAATAAATAAACAGAACGTCGCGCTACCAGCGCTCAATATTGCACAATTGCATAAGCAAAAACATAGGGGCTCTCCAGAGCAGATACAGTCTCCACATGTGCACACCAGTCAGCAGTCTGTCCCTCTCTGCCTGCCATCTCATTCTCGAGACTCTTTATGCGGTCTCTCCACGCCAATTACTGGAACAAGACACAGGTGTTTGTCTTTTGCATTTGACCCACTTACTCACCACTCGTCTCCCAACTCTCTCTCCAGCTGCAGACCTCGCTGAACCACACCCCCCTCGCCACACTGTGCTTTCACAGAAGACATAAGGGTTTATTAAAGGGATTTAAATGTGTCTTTTGCTGCATGCTGATTATTATAAAGGTGTTATGTTAAGATGTGTTTTATAAAGCAAGAGTAAATACAGGAAATTAACATTTGAAGATTTTATTGTTGTAAACAAATACAAAAGAGTACATAACTGTGTATTATTAAATGAACATGATTTGTGATTATATGAAATTTAGCTAGATGGTCTACCTGAGAAGGACATTGCGGAGCATTGATGATATAATTGATAGTATACTGATACTACGATGTTAATGGTAATAAAGAGACGCTACCAAGCTGTGCCTGTGGAAAGACACTGAAATTTGCTTGTACTTTTGTTTTTCCTGATAATTCAGGTACTTTTAATCTGCCTACGTGTTCCGCGGCCAGGACCCATATTGCATGTAGGTTTTTAATTGTGTTTGCTGTGTGTGTTGGACAGTGAACATTTTGTTTTTAGTTGCTGTTTCCAGTTCTTAATTTGCACTGTTTGTAAAAAAAAAAAGACACAACTCTTGTGGAGTAATAGTAACACATCCATCCTTTGGGTGGAGGATTCCAGGTGCAAGTCCTGGCAAGAGTGTGTGGTGTATTTGTCATATCAGTAATTTATTATTATTATTATTGTTATTATCAGTTTTTATTAGAAACTGTATAGTCAAAAATCAATCAAACCCTTTACTTAAATCCTTTGTGAGTGTTCATGAAGTATGATGGATTTTTTTTTTTCCTTTTCTTTCTTTCCCTCCTTTTCCCTTCTCTTTTCCCCTTCTTTCCCCCTTGTAGCAATCCCTTTTGCCCTGTTTTTGGCCGAGTGGTTAAGGCGATGGACTGCTAATCCATT
>NW_015654088.1:0-300 GCF_001515625.1 Sinocyclocheilus rhinocerous
AGGTTATCATACCGTCAAAATCTCATACCGGCCCATGCCTACTGATTATAATGGGTTCTATTCTACACCAGACGTGAGTAGTGCGTCGCGACAAAATAAAATAGAAATTTATTTGAAACTGGTGTTTATTTGTATACACACCAGCATTGACTGAGTGGCCGCGATCAGCTCCAGTGGCCGTAACACAGGCTTTAATGCGCCGCAGATCCGCTCTAGTCTCTAACGTCACTGAATCTGCTGTTAAAAATTAACCATCCATTCACCATATCATCATGCAAAACTAAGAATTAGAATCATTGT
>NW_015654088.1:782-887 GCF_001515625.1 Sinocyclocheilus rhinocerous
AATTTAATTGTAAGCTTGGTGAACAGTTTTGGAGAATTTGATGTTTCCTCATTCAAGGAGATAGGAGCTGCACTTGCATGCCCGGGAGGCGTTTTAAAGATGGCC
>NW_015654089.1:0-541 GCF_001515625.1 Sinocyclocheilus rhinocerous
CTAGATTAAAGTGATTATTACGTTTTGAATATGGATATTTTTCCTTTGTTCACCCCCCGGAGCCGTGTGGGACACTTTTTTTTTATGGATGGGCGCTTTTTATTTAACTTCTTTTGGACTGATGCAATGCAACACCCACTGACTGCAATGATAGAGCTTGAAAGATCACATCCACTGATTGGCATTAAACAGCTTGAAAGATCAAAGACCATTTTTAATATAACTCCGACTGGATTCGTCTGAAAGAAGAAAGTCATATACACCTAGGATGACTTGAGGGTGAGTAATTTATGGGCTAATTTTTATTTTTAGGTGAACTAACCCTTTAATGAACTTAGATATTTAATTCTGAATGATTAGTCATTCGTATTGCACTGAAAAAACTTTTTGCTAATTTCTGACAGAGAAGATGAGGCTAAACTTGTTGACACGTACCAATACGAAGACAATCAAGTGGGTGACGAGGACGCTTTCTCTCGAGAGCCTTTCATCCTGCGTTTCCGCTGTAAACACACAGGTAACACTTCAATTTCTGCTTCAA
>NW_015654090.1:0-844 GCF_001515625.1 Sinocyclocheilus rhinocerous
AAAATTTTAAGTCACTGAAATAAGGCCATAAAACACATACAGAACTTTTGAGAATGCGGTAGACTAGAGTTTTTGCTACAAAATGATGTGAGAATTATCCTGTTCACTTATTTACAGAAAACAATATATTGATTTAACATTTGTAAAACATGTTTTGTGATAGAATGCCCTTATGCGAGGGAGTGACAATGGCTATGAATATTTAGTGATTCACACCTGAGAGATAGTGTTAACACTCACACTACTTTTATATCTTGTGGTTTTATATGTTAAAACATTAAACAAACATCCTGGCGTTGTGAGACATTTAGACAATGAAATATCACATATTTCAAAATGTTTCACTTGATTTCAAACATGTAGTCAGGAATTAGAAAAGTCTAACTAGTAAAATGTGTACAAGTTATGTCACAATAACAATAACAACAGATGCAAGTAATCTTAGGCTACTCATCAGAGTGATATCCTCCACTGGATCCAGCTGCGTGACGCATCGCGTTGTGTTCTTCCTCTTCTGAGGTAAATTCAGGGTTATTCCTCTCAGCGCATCTTCTTCCAGAAACAAAAAGTAGCCGAGATCAACTCTTCACGTTTGTTTACGTGGAGGCGATGTGGGCGTTTACATGCGCGCACGTCTCACGTGGATGTTTAGAATTTGAAAAGCGCGATCGGCTCGTGGGCGTGACCGCATTAGATATTATGAGTTGAGACGGGAAAACTGGACATCGCGTATGTATGTTTCAGATTACTTTTACAGATAATATTTGTTTTGGACGTTAATTTAAAGGTAGACATTTCAGGCTTTCTATAAATATATTTCTCATGTCTTTGAGGCAAGTATTCG
>NW_015654091.1:0-145 GCF_001515625.1 Sinocyclocheilus rhinocerous
TGTGAAATTAAATGTTCATTAGTCATTCAAAGATTTGTTTAAATGTTATAAATGCCTATTTGCTGAATGCTGATGGCAAACGAGAAAGTATTATAATGTTTGCCTTTCTATTACTAATAATATTAAAGCAATCGTTATAATACTT
>NW_015654091.1:216-550 GCF_001515625.1 Sinocyclocheilus rhinocerous
CTGATTATTAGCTAGGCTTCTATCCATATTAGACGGAACTGAACGACGACAGAGAACAAGAGGGAGAATGTGAGCACTGTGTGCTTAGGCGCTGCCACTCTCGCTGTCAAAATAAAAGTCCCGCCTCGAACACATCGGCCAAACAGAAAAACTTATCAGCCAATGCCGATATTTTAAAAATTTTAACAATTGAAAACTTATTGGCCTTGGCGATATATCGGTCGACCACTACCAATAATCCCTAATATTAATTAGTATTATTAGCCTGATGATGATGATGATAATAATATGTCTTGCTATCGTCAAAGGCATCAGCCACAGGCGATATCTCTGA
>NW_015654092.1:0-281 GCF_001515625.1 Sinocyclocheilus rhinocerous
AAATACACACACACACTGTCACTTTAATCAGTCTGAATAAGCTCTGTTGCACTACTAATCATTATATCTGCACTGTTGTTTACTTCACTGGTTTGCACTCTATCTGCCATGTGCCTTGTGCTGCTTTATATATTTTCTTACATTTTACCTTATTTGTATAGTTGTATTTTATATTTAATCTGTATCTATCTGTATTTATGTTCTACTGTTAGTGTTATCTGTATGCACCAAGGGTCTGAGAGTAACCCATTTTCAATTATCTGTGTGTGTGTGCTGCACAT
>NW_015654092.1:688-809 GCF_001515625.1 Sinocyclocheilus rhinocerous
AGTTGGGAGGTTGAATCAAAGCATAGCTCAGTAGCTTAGTACATGTAAGATTCATGAATGAATGAAGATACGTAAGTGTAGTTTCATTTGTCTGAGCACAAGGTTTTATTTTTTCAATATT
>NW_015654093.1:0-2634 GCF_001515625.1 Sinocyclocheilus rhinocerous
CAGGTCATTCCACCAGGAGGGAACATTTCATTTAAAAGTCTGTGACCCATTGTTTTTTCACGCATTGGTCTATTTTGAGATTTTGGCCTATTTGGCTTTTAGACATGAAGATGAGGAACTGGGAATGTTCCCAACAGCCAGCACCTGGGGCCTCGTGTATAAAACGTTCTGTAGATTTCATCCTAAAACTGTACGTACGCACAAAAGCTAGTTTTGGCGTACGCACAAAAGTTTTTAGATTTATAAAACCATGCGTGAAAATCCTTTTATAAATCCTTCAGCGGAAGATTGTGCGTACATGCGTCTCCACCCCAAAATCACCATATATGGAGCTTACAATGCCTGGTTTTACTATGCATAACCTCATCTGCATATCATTTCCATGCATATTTCCATTCACATGACACCATGTTTAACACGTCAAAGGTACAAGACGTTAGGAAAATATGACATGCGGACTAAAAATGCTATTTGTACGGTAGGCTACATTACATTGCTAAAAATCATTCACTGTCCTTGTCATGTTTTCGAATAAATATATCAAAATGAATGTAAAAACAAAATTGTATAAAATACTTCTCAGAGAATCTTTTTAGAATAGAGTGAATCTCTTTCGTTTCCACTAGCCAAAGCAGTATATAATTGTTTTAAACAAATCAAATGTTTTAGGATATTTAACATATGTTTTAGGATATTTAAATAGGCTATAGTAGAATCAGAAATACGGTGTGTGTAAATAATTGTCTGGCGCCGCATCACTGAGAAAATATTATAAAAAAGAAACGTGCAAATCTTACCGTTTGCTTCAGATTTTATCCTTCAATCACAATGCTATTTTCATAATGTTCTGAAGATTGCAGAGGAAGCCTGCCTTCACGCGAAATAAACACCTCCGTGCAGCCTTGGTTGTGCAGTAGGCTAATATAATCGGACCTATTTAAACCTGCCAATGGACTGTTCGACCACCGAATCCAGTAAGTGCGCATCGTTGATGTTCTTGCTAAAAATATTTTCTCTTAACACATGAGATCTGCAGTACAAAGAAACATTTATGTGTGCCTAGCACTCCTCGCTGTCATTAAAACAGCATGCAACAAGAAAAGTGATCAAAAGACATCCACTACAAATATGTCTAAATATCAAAATGCATATAAGTTTTGTGTAACTTTTGAATAATGACGTTATGTAATGTCAATGCTTAACTCCATTAATGAGCAGAATATTTAATCTAAATGTGTATTGAAAGGAAAAGAGAATTTGAAATCATTACTTCGCTATTACATCAGTAAAAGAGTGCGTACGCACGGCAAGTTTATTTTCCATAAATCCCAATATATACGTGGAAAATTGCGCGCACAGATTTCTATGCCTGTTTTGTGCGTACGCAACGTTTATACATGAGGCCCCTGTTTATTAATTATAAGAATTCCTATGAAAAAACATCTATGCAGCATCATGTGAGATGAAACCAAAAGATCTAAGCACAGCTGCAAACACTAGATAAATAAATAGACTGGACACCAGCTAGACAGGATACAGAAGGGGACTTATTATGAAAATGTTTCGAAAATCAAATTGGAAAACTAGGAAAACCTGAATGCTAAAGCCTTCAATAGCCCCATGAATATGAATTCTCCATCTGAAAATTAAATGCCGTATTAAAACAGTTTTTGACCTTGTGTACTTTAGTAGGAATTAAAGACTTCCTTTGGAATAATTACACTAATTAAAGGTGCACTATGGTACTTTTTATTTCAAAATGAACACAATGTAAATAATGAGTCAATACACCATCACCATCAAACATGCTTTTGTCTTACCCTGATTCACTATGGTAAGCCTGTTATAGGGGTGGGAGATATGACCAAAATCTTATATCACGATACAAGCAATTTTATATCACCATAATGATATATATCACAATATGCTCATTTGTGTCTAGAAAATCATAATATATGCATGTAAAAGGGGCTTTCACAACAAAGGAACCATTTCATAGTTCATAGAACTATTGACACAGAACATATGAGAGTACATATACACAAAAAAGGTAGGCCAATCACACCTTTGTATAATGTATTTTTTATTTGAACAGATATTTCATAGCCAACTTGGACATCCTTGGAAAATTCATTTGATGCAGTTTACAGCACTGTAGGGGATCAGTTTCACTGTCAGTCTCTACTGTCTGCAGGTAGCTCTTTAGTTCAAAGTCAATGAAGTCTCTGTTGGAGAGGGAGGGCACTTGCTGTGTTGCAATTTATTTATTTGATTTTTTTGAAGTAACTACCTAAACCCTTGTGCTTCTTCTTAGCTGGCACTGCTGGTTCAGCTACTTCCTCTTCTGTATCTGGCTGAGAAGTAGCAGCACTATCTGTATTTTGATTCACCACAAATTCTTCCATCTCTTCAGCAGCCTTTGACATGATATAGTCAACCTTCTCCTCCTTGATGTACTTTATTCTAAATCGAGTGTCAACGAACGATGCCATGTCAAGAAGGTCTTGGGTGACTGGATCAGTGTATTTCTCATTCAAGTACCCTAGGATTTTCTCTTTTATGCTTTTAGTAAATTGAGTGCCATTATCACGTGGTGCTAGAATAGTTTCATTAAAAAGATGGAGCACAGGCTTC
>NW_015654094.1:0-562 GCF_001515625.1 Sinocyclocheilus rhinocerous
TTCAACATAATAATAAATGATTTTTGAGCAGCAAATCAGAATATTTGAATGATTTTTGAAGGATCATGTGACTGGAGTAATGATGCTAAAAATATAGCTTTGAAATCACAGGAATAAATTACATTTAAAAATATTTTCAAATAGAAACAGTTATTTTAAATAGTAAAAATATTTCAAAATGTTACTGTTTTTGCTGTATTTTGGATCAAATAAACTTTTGACTGGTAGTGCAGTACATGTATGTTAGCCTATAGTTTGACGTTAAAGATATTAATATTAATTAGGTGAGTCTGAGACGATTATTTGACAGTGATTTCACATTTCTTGTTTGTATGAAGGCTAAATACAAATAAAAGGTGAACATTAATTTGTGCTGTTTTTTTTTCTAAAATATATGGTTTTATATGAGGTGTCATAGACTTGGCAAATTCATTTTTCATAAGTTTGTATGCACAGACATCTGCTGTGGGCGTTCTTGGCAGTTTTTTACGAGGCTATTTTAATAGTGTTCATATCAATATCGGAATTATATCGTATCGACTGAAATTAAGAAATATATCGT
>NW_015654095.1:0-506 GCF_001515625.1 Sinocyclocheilus rhinocerous
CGGTATCGGAGGCGAAAAAGGCGGATCGGAGCATCCCTACTTATTTTATGACTCCTCGTATCCAGTTTAAGTTGCATACATTTTGTTCTTGCATTGGTGTTACGTTTGTAGCAATATACTAATATAACTAAAATAACTATTTAACTATACAGTATTTTATTATTGTGTGTAGGCATGGGCTGGTATGAGATTTTGACGGTATGATAACCTTAAGCAAAAATATCACGGTTTCACGGTATCACGGTATTGTCGTTACAGCTCTAAAATGTGTTACTTTTAAATGACTGGGTACAACTTTTTTTTTTCTTCTTCCGCTGAACACAATATATTTTGTTTTTGAGCAACATAGAGAATATTAGGAACAGTAGAATTTGTTAATTTTTTCTTTGATTTCTTTCCTAAAAAGAAGAAAAATAAAGACTGACATCTCTACTGCTGCCCTAAAAAGATTTGTTTCCAAAACTGACATCTTTATTTTACCTAAATCTGTAATTACAGTTATTTAA
>NW_015654096.1:0-854 GCF_001515625.1 Sinocyclocheilus rhinocerous
ATATTTCACACACTTTTGAGAATCCAGCGTTTAGTTGATCCTGATGAGTGCTCGTTGTCAAAGTTGTAAACACGACGGCTTTCTTCTTTCGTGAGGGGGTTTGGCGCCACGACCTCTTTGTTTCCAGGTGGAACGTTAAAGAACGTGACATAACACGTCTCCCGGAAATCCTGTATAATTCAACCAACCCGATAACTACTTAGAAACTCCTGAAGTGTTTCCACTTTTGTGTGCCATATGCATCAGACATTCAGCCAACGATCCGTGGGCGTGACGTCTGAGGCTGAGACTAATATGCAAGTGCTATAAGTCTCAGTTAGCTTAACGCAGTACACATAGGGTCCGTGGGCGTGACGTCTGATGCTGAGACTAGAGTAGCGCTAACAACATTAGCGCGTATGTTAACGTGTGTGCACTATCTCGACTATGTGAGAGAGAGAGCGGGAGAGATAGAGTATGTGCTTTCCGTACATTATAAAAATGTAATTTTGTGGCAAAAACATGGAAAGGATCTGTCGTTTTTATGCTATTGTTTACTATATTTATTTGTTTGGCCAGTGTCGTTGTGGGTTTTGGTTATTTTGCTGTTGTTAGACTGTAAGGACCTTTGAAAGAACTGAAATTATTTGGCGAAGTTATATGGACATGTAATGCGGTCCAGAGCTGCCTGGAACTATGTTCGGCGTGCTCTGCGTTTCCCTGAAAATAATTGCACACCTTAGAATGTTCGTCAGCCAATCAGATTCAAGCATTCAACAGCCCCGTAGTATGTATATATATAGGGACCATAGACAATATAACAGACTATATATTGGGACCCACTTTATATTAAGTGGCCTTAACAACTATGTACT
>NW_015654097.1:0-14011 GCF_001515625.1 Sinocyclocheilus rhinocerous
TGTACTATAATATAGCCTACACAAAGAATATTGGCCGATATATCGATATCGGTCTTCTTTACTCCCTAATTTCGGTATCGGCCCGCAAAAAACCCATATTGGTCAGGCTCTACTATTTACTCCTCTATTAAAATGTTTTAAAAAAAGGTCTTTTAAAACAGGTCTATTATACAATGATAGGTCTAAATAGGTCTATAATTAAAATATTAACACTGCAGTCATCAATAAAAATCTATGAAATAAAAAGCTTTTATTTCAAGCACCGATTTTCAAAAACAACCTGTTTAACACGAAATACAGTTCTTCTCATTTTTTTCCCACTATGTACGGACCACAAGAGAAATATTAAGAGAATAAATTAAAACAGTTAGCTATATACCGTCATCAGCATATGTTGAAGTAGATTCCTCCCTCATCGTCTCTGAGAGAATATGCAGCATCAGATGCCGAAAGCTCCGTCATTACTCCGTCATTCCGTTTTTACTTTTACTTTCTGCATAGTGAATTGACTGAGATTAAGATGTTTACCGTCATAACTCTTGCGCAAAGTTTGCACGTTGCTTGTGCGATATCCATTGGCTCGTCTTCATGGTTTAAAACTGAAATATTTCCAACATTGCAAACCGTGACGCCACTGTGTCTTATCAAATCGAACCGTGAATTTTGTGAACCGTTACACCCCTAATATTTACACATCCTCATTCATCTCTGACTCAAAACACATCTACATCAATTTATTTAAAGTTTGTGTTCATGGGGCTGCACTTCAAGGATCAATCATTTATGTTGTAACAGAAGAGGATAAGATTCCAGAATAGCCTGAACCAGTTCAGTCTGAGGACACTGGTGTCCTTTCGCCTTTGTCTGAGTCTGTTAAGCATTGGCCATAGCAGTGGTACTGTTAGGACTACTTTTGAGAGAGACTTTAAGAGATGGGTGACTTCTTTGAAGTTGACACCCTCCAGACATTTATGCAGATATGCTCGATGACGAGAGCACTGTACTTTTGGAGGAACAAGAGTCTCTAGGAGGGTGGTTCAATGATGGGATGAACCACAAGGTTCACCATGACAGACACATTTATGCATGACAGGGTATTTGTGATTAAGGATCAGTCAGTGAACAGGCATGGCATACCTGTTGAAAAAACAGCATATGCTGGTTAGGTATGTTTTGAAGCATTGCTGCTGGTTTGAGCTGGTCCTTAGCTGGTCATGTGCTGGTCCTGAGCAGGAGCTAGTTGCTTAGGACCAGCATATAACCAGCTTAAACCGGCTCATGACCAACAGGGATCTTTCTCAGTGAAGTGTGCATATCAACAATGTTGGAATTTGTTGAGCTTCTCCAATGGTTGAATGCTCTTCCAGAGAGTGATGCATGTTTATGGGTCTGTCAAAGGCACAGGCATAGATTTTTTTGCTGAAACCCACACCTGAGGGAGTGAAGACTTTGATGTAGCAGTTTAGATATGGAAAAGATACAATATATGTAGATATGTTCACCTCATAAGTGTCTGCTGTCCATTTTACTGTGTACCAGACATGCTAGGCATAGACACACCAGCACACCTGTATCCTGAAATTCTGCTTATGAATTTCTTCCTGTCAGCTCTAATCTTCCCACTCTGAATAGAATCAGATTGGGCTGGTGGAGAGTGGTGACGCTGGCCCCACTATGACCAGGGAATCCATGGTTAGCGGAAAAAGTGTGAATGTTAAAAGTGTGAATGTTAAAAGGGCAAAGGACTGTAGTACTTCAATGATGCGTCGGTGTCTCATAATTATTCATGAGATTGCGTGTTCTTATCCTATGAGAAGACGCTTCATTTAATTATTCACAATAACATGTTGATTCGCTATGACAGACACTTTAGACTGTGAGATTTCGTACATTAGTGAGAGACGCGCATTCATGGATCGAAGGTTATCATATATTTTTTTTTGCTTTGTAAGAGTTCAGCACAAACGTGATTTATTCACAGCGTGTAGCCAGTTTTTACAGCTGCTTGATGCAATCCATCAAAAGGCTTATATAAACGCTGCAAATAAACGTTAGAGGTGCTAGAGCGTGTTCATATATTTCACGATGCAGAGTGCAAATGCAAATGGCTGTGCATTTATTTGTGTTTTTAACTCCCCTCTTCCCCCTCCACTCCGCAGTGCACTACGCCCAATTTTGTAGCATTTTTCAAAACTGTGGTGGAAGAACTAACCGGTGCTGAAACAGGGGGTTTCATGACCATTTAAGGTTTCCAGTCCAAATTAAACTGGCATGTTTCCGAATGTCACTGATATAATTCTGAGGCCTTGAGCTAATTCCATTAGGTTGTTACTTGACTTAAAGTGTAAAACCTTGTTGACCCCAGACATGATGAGGCACCGACAGAAAACTGATGCCCAGTTCTATTTCTGGCATACTCCACATGAATTTCGGAATTTCCACTTTGATGCTTCAGTGTAGACAGCTTCAAGCGGTTATGCCCGGTGTAGACCACATGTATAAGAAAAGCAGATCATTCTGTTTCTATGCTCTATTAGACATTCCTGGATCAGATGCGCTGGATCAGCATAACATTCAGGTTTTGAAGGTAAATCAGGGGTGTACCATATTCCTGTCTGGCTACTAAGCCATCACGATGCCATCAAGATGCATTATTTATTAAAAGGCCTCCAGGAGTTAGCGTTCATTCTACTGGGGGAATGACTACCTCTTGAGTCCTGTTTAGAGGCATCTCAACAGAAGACCTGTTTACTGGCAGATTGGGCTTCCCCTTTACATGCTGGTGAAATTTTATAGCCTAGAACTCATTAAAGCCAATGCGATGCTAAAAGCAGGGTCTTGAAGGGAAGGAATAGTTCAATCAAAAGAGAAATGCTTTTTTTTCATCATTTACTCACCCTCTTGTTGTTCCAAAACTGCATACCTTTTTGGGGGGTTGGACATGTGCAGGTGGCCTTATTTTAAGATCTTTACAAATGTTTGCCATATCCGACAATGAGATGTCAAGCAAGTGGACTATAAGAGAACTACTGGCTACAACTGTAACCCCAGTTTACTAAGGAAGAGCCTGAATGTGTCATGGTATAGAGATTTAAGGACTGCAATACAGATGTGTGTCCAAGGAGAGTCTACACAGCCCCATATCACTCTCATCTCCCTCAGAGAACTTGGGTTACAACAGTAACCTAAAGCTATTTCTAAAAAGGTCACACTGACATAATGTTTTGCAGAGAGAATGTAAAGCAGCACTGCATGCAAGAGACTACAGCATGGTGATGTCATGGTGTAACACCAAGATAACATCACAGTGAAGGTTCTGCTTACTTTAGCACTGTGTGACTGGGGAAGTGACTGGACCTGGGGGTGAACACAAGAGCCAGATACATATTTAACCAAACACACCACAAGAGTTACTCATACACACACCCTATTACTGTCAACATCACAGAAAACCTTTCCAGTTTATTACAGATGACCTTATTAGGGAAAGAAAACAATAAGGTCTATCAACAGCATATGTGGATCTGTCCAGTACCACAGAAAATTATTTTTTGTCACTCAGTTTAAAAACAAGCAAAAATTGCCCAAGTAAAAAAGTAATATATTTAAAATACATTTATTTCATGCTAAGTATAGTTCAAATCTATTAACGTATTTACTGACATATTGCTTGAGACTTATTGATATAAAAATGATAATTAAACTGTATTTGGGGTACTACTTGTGCACAATGCTCATTTCTTTATATAAAGCCTAAAATTAGTTTTAATGTCACTATTGATGAGGATTATATGATCTTTGAATAATATCGGTCTTTAAATGCAATAGTTCCAGATCTCTCGATCAAATATACTTCAGTTCATCTTTAGTTGGACTTCAGCACTACTTCCGCACAATTAAAGTGCATTAAGTACAAAATTAGTTGTTCCAATTTAGCAGACTTTAAGTATACCAGTTTAGTATACCAACAGTACAATTGCAGGGTATTTTTATTAAGTACATAAATATGTAAATATATTTGTAGTATACTTGGCATGAAATAAATGTATTTCAAATACATTTTAGTATATTTATTTTTCACTAGGTTGGTTTTACAGTAATGCACTTACGATGAACGTCTATGGGGCAGACATTCTTTTAAACAACATCATTTTACACATGCAACTATGGTATCAAATGTCTTGTATCTTACATATAACCTTCATATGTTTTCTGAGTTGTGCTGATTTTCATTCTTAATCAATGATCCAAATAAATGACAACAAAACATGTATGAGGAAATAAAACAGAAATGGCCAGTCCAATTCGCTCACACTCTTTTGTCTGTAGCAATCCATTATAAATGAAAAAATTCCTTTAAACCATGGCCGATACACTGTTAAAGGTTCAGAAACAAGTTTAAATGGTTTGTAATGGATCCACTGAGTCAAATGTCAGGCCTTCAGAGTGTTAGACCGCAGCAGGCGGTGTCCTCTGATGCTTTGGCTGAGGTTAAGGACTGCAATAATGAGGTTGTTCAGAGGGTAAGTGGTCATGCGTGTGTGCGTGAAGGTTAAGGAAACTGACACACACTAAACTCTATCAGCTGCAGTCCCTGCTGCATTGAGACCGTGTGGCAAATTCACTAAACAATTGAGCCACTTGTGCATGTCATGCAGGCACACTTTTGTCATTCTAAACTGATGCAGATGCCTGAATTGCAATGTTGGAACTAGAGCCGTGCATTTCAGCCCGGGCCCCGACTTTTTTTACACCCCTCGGGCCGGGCTTTGGGCCAATTTTCACGTCATAGTTCAGACGCGGGCCGGGTCTCAGGCCTGTTTTAGGCTTCTCCTAATTTTTATATTTTAGACATCCATCAATTAGTGATGAAAAATAATTGCCGCGCTGGTGGAAACAACACAAGACCATGTTACCGCGGCTGTCAAGAGTGGCTCGACGGTGTTTAGTGTCCCGCAGCAGCAGCATGCGTGCCGACAGCGCAGCTGAAGAGATCTGCGTTCAGATGCACGCAATAGGCTAAAGCTTGAGCAAAAGTAATTACCATTACCGCAAAGCCCCAGCAAAAGTAATTACCATGAATGTGTCAGGCGGAAACAGTAAGTCGATATTCAAATTATTTAATAATAAACTAGTGTTTTCTGAGTCCGTGTCGCAAAGATGAAGTTTCTCATCAGACACGCCTTTAGAGATAAGTGCATCTTTACGGATTATGATTATAACGAAAGAGTTTTTGTTTTCGATTTGTTTTATTTCGTTAAGTGGTAATTTAAAGCTTTCTATAGATATATTTATCATGTCTGTGAGGCATGTATTCGCTGAGTTTCGGTTCATTTTTGTGAAGCGCTCCTGTTCAAGACGAGACGGCAGAAAGCGCATCATGTTTGTTTCCTTTATTTTATAAAAGCACAACGTTTTGTTGATATTGTGAGTGCACACAAATAAAAGTAGACCCTTTACAGCTACGAATGATGTATTACTCTTACCTTTATGAGCAAAAATGACGGCGTAGGCTATTTTAAGTTGTTTCCACTGAAAAAAAATGCAAGTGATTGCACTGGCGCCTCCATGTCCTGCAAAGGGCACTTTAGCTTCCACTCTCCACACAAACTTGGATATAATAGCGCAGGTTTACCATTTAAACATTGTTATATGCTTGAACTGTTTTAGTATATAGATTTTATTTTAGGCTTTTTAAGTCGTGATGATTTGAGAAGGCTAAATTGATCAAACATAGGCTCACTGTCTGCCGCTGGCCGCTTGGTCGTTACTTTAAAAAACAAAAACTTATATTTAACGAACAAAAAATGCTCCAAACGTTTTCTAAATGAACTTAATAAAAAAAAACGAAACAAAATATAATCATTTTGCCATTACATACAAAACTGAACTATTTTAATAGCTAAAACGGTAGTATAAGCTGTTTTGGGAGAAGGGGAAAAAAAAGAGGGGCTCGGGCCTAAATTTGAAGCCCGTGAAGGGCTCTAGTTGGAACAATGCTGTACTGTCTCAGTAAAGTATGCCAGATTGTTATAGTCCGCTATGGCCTCTATAACTCAAAACCAGTATGCAAGAATAGTAATTGCCCGATTTTCTGGCCGTGTTTGCTAGGGGTGGGAATCGCAGGGTACCTCACGATACGATACGAATCACGATACATGGCTCACGATACGATAATATCACGATTCTGCGATAATCGATATATTGCTAGACAATCCTATAACGGTAGGCTACATTACGATATCTGTCTAACTATGAAAACAAAATGCCTGTGAAAAGGTTACATGCAAGTTTTCTCTCTTTATTCAAGTCCAAACTGTTAGAAAACAACACAAAAGTTCTGTGAATCAAATTTAACATGCTAAGTAAATGAATCATTTTATTCTTGGACTTATTAAAAGCTTACACTTTTCTTTGTGTGTAAACCAACACATTTAACTGCTTATCAACTTTATATATAGCCTATATATATATAAACCTGGTACATTTCAAAATTTACCTACAGTGTTTTCTCAACCTTTCCTCTCCTCTCATCATAAAAACGGAGCCCCGCACACGACATGCAGGGAAAAAATAGCCGTTCACATCGCCTCTTCTGCGCGCTCAGGTTCGTTATTTCAAATGTAGACGTGCGGCAAGCACACACACTGCACACTTCTGCGCCGCATTACGGCACTGATGAGGTTTTGTTTCGTCGCCCATGCCATAGGTGCAGATTTATGTTTCTGCCAGTCGGTGTCCACTGCATAACGTGCACTTGCCATATCTGAGAGAGAGGGAGAGCATCCAGTTTTGTTGACATAAAACTGGACGCGCCGGCGGCACTCTCTCACTTATAGTTAGTGAGGGAAATCCACCTGCGATCCAAACGGAGAGGTTAGGCTACTCATGGACTGATTATGCGCTCTGCAGTAATAACGTGATCGGTGCCTATAGTCCACGCTGATAGCTGTTTGGGGGCAGTTTTTTAGTTCTCATTTCCATAAACATATATAGCAGTAGAGCTAATACAGTGGCTGGAAATGTGTTTATCCTTCGGTTCCTCGTGCTTCCCCATCTTCATAGAGAACGCGGTTCATGGTTGCTCAAGAGTGCTTTGGAAAGAAGGTGGAAATGGCGCGACCGCGATTTCCACGCATTTTTAGATGCTGCGAGCAGGGAAATCTATATAGAGCGCCTTATTGTAATAATTAAAATATCGATATTTGGCGCCAGATATCGATTCTCGTATAGCATGGAGAAGGACAACGATATATTGCCATATCGATATATTGTCCCACCCCTAGTGTTTGCACTGTTACCCTATTTGCATAATTCCGGTGAATCAGATGCTAAAATGATGCTGACAGTGCAATAAATAATATATAGCTAATAGTAAATTCCTCTCAGTGTTGATTGTGGGTGGTGTGAAGATGTACCTGCTGTTGCAATTTTGCATCTTTGCTGACACTTTTAGTCCTCCATCTTCTGCTGACTCGCTTTTCTTTCTTTGTCAAATCTACACAGTTACTCTAAATTACATGGACACATACACACACGCAAAGCAAACTGGTGAGAGGGTTAATAGCAGAAAACTGAAGCCATTGGCAGTGACAACAGAAAATAATATGTTGTAAATGTGTGATGAGATTTTATTTAATCAGAAGAGGTGATGAGAATGACATCAGTGAAAATACTGAAGGAAGAATTATGCTTTTGTGTTGGAGGGGTTGAAATTAGTTTGAGGGTTAGGGATGTCTGAATTATGTAAAGCTGCTGTATATATTATAGATCTGCATTACAGTCTCAACCAATTCCCAATATATAGCTATGCCGAGTGATTTCTTTTACTTGTAACACAATGATATGGCTGTGAATGATATACAGTGGGTACGGAAAGTATTCAGACCCCCTTAAATTTTTCACTCTTTGTTATATTGCAGCCATTTGCTAAAATCATTTAAGTTAATTTTTTTTCCTCATTAATGTACACACAGCACCCCATATTGACAGAAAAACACATATATATCATATATATATATATATATTCATGTGTGTGTTAAGCGAATGTGACAAAACAGATGGGACAAAACATCAGATACTGTTGGTCTCAGAACCTGTGAATAGGTTTACAGTGTAAGCGCAGCCAAAGAGAAACACAATCTGTCTGCAACACAATCTGTACAAATATACTAGACACCTAGAAGCTGTCTCTGTGTGTGTGTGTGTGTGTGTGTGGATATACCTGTATGTCGGTGAAGTTTGGAGCTGACTGTGTCCTTTGTAAGATCTCCATACTTTGCAGCAGTTGACTCAATTCTAAAAGACTAGACTGGCAGTAGGCAAGTTCTGAAATACAAATACACATATTGACTTCTGCAGGTTTGTGTGAGACTTAAATGTAGTTTTTAAAAAATACAGGTGCATCTCAATAAATTAGAATGTCGTGGAAAAGTTCATTTATTTCAGTAATTCAACTCAAATTGTGAAACTCGTGTATTAAATAAATTCAATGCACACAGACTGAAGTAGTTTAAGTCTTTGGTTATGCTTCTGATTATTTAAATTAAACTTGAAAATAACATCAATATACTTTTTCCCCTTAAATTTTCATTACCACACTGCATCTGAATCTTTTAATTATTTTGTAATTCACATTTCTTTCGATGACAACACTAGATTCTAGATCTAGACACTAGATTATCTTTTATTGACATCAGCATAAAGTACAAGTAGTACCATGATGTCTAAATTATTGTCCAAAATAATATAATAAGTAAGAAGAATAATTATTATTTTCTATTTTATTATGCCTACACACACACACACACACATATATGGTTTCTTTGTGGTAACACATGGCACTGATAACTTTTTGACAGGTTTTGTGAGCTATAAAATAAAATCTTAATTACTGAATTGTGTGTTACCTTCTGCACACTTGTCCATCTCCTCTGACTCCTGTAACCAGGCTGCCACTTTACTCTGTCCATTACTACAGGATGGCGGCAGCTGCCAGGGCAGACTACTGGGTTTACCCTGCTGAAAGGGCACAAACACACACACATGTTTACACAGCTGTCTGAATGAAGCTTAAATTTTATTTATGTTGTTGTTATAGTCAACATGAAACAGAAGACAAGAATGACCTTGTTTTGGTGTGCGCTGGAAGGGGTGTTCTGGGGTGACTCTGCGCTGGCAGACGGAGGGAAGGTCCGTAACGTAGCATCACGAGGAGAGCGAACAATCTCGTTCTGACGGAACAAACGATGGTGACGCAGCTTGCACACCCAGATGTCAAAAACATCTGGAGACTTCACCTTCAAGGAGAAAGAGATAGAGACAGTGACAGAGTTAGGAGACAGCCAGTTCACAGCATCAAAAATAAATGATGGAGCCATGAAAACAAGTTCCAAGGCAGATTTATTGTGACCTTTACATAACAAGAAGACAAAAAAGGAATAAAAATAAACCCCAAATACATAAAAGTGCCTAAAGCTGAAGAAACGCTGCTTCTCTCCACAATATTTCAATGAGTGCACATACAGACCAAGCAAATTACAGACCTTCAGATGGTAAATGTGCTCTTCTGTGTCCAGATCTATGCGACGAGCTCTTTTCTTGATGGACATCACAGACAGACCCACATCTATACTGCCATGAAGCTTTCCTTTCTGAATCTGAAACAAACACACACTCATTTAATACTCATGTTCTGCTCAAGTTGTTCCAAACCTGTATGAGTTTTTTCCTTCTGTTGAACACAAAATAAGATATTTTGAAGAATGTTGTGAAACAAACAATTGGTCCTCACTGACTTCCATAGCATGGAGCAAAATACTATAGAAGTCAATGGGAACCAGACCAGTTTGGTTACCAACACTCTTCAAAATATCTTTTGTGCTCAACAGAAAGACAAAAAACTCATACAGGTTTGGAACAACTTGAGGGTAAATGATGACAGAATGTTCATTTTTGGGTGGACTATCCCTTTAAAGCGCATTTCAAAGTAAAAGGTTTCCACACACACATTCACTCTGTCCTTGTTGCGTCAGTGCTTAGTGATGTTTCTGCTGCTGAGTCTGAGCTCATCTGAGTCACGCTACAGCGAGAGCAGACAGCCAATCACGGCTCACCGTCTCTCTCTGACCAACCTACACAACTCATCATTATTATTCACAGAGCAGCGCTGCAAGCACTCCACAGGAAGCCATTTAAAAGAAACTCACATCTACAGGAGATTTGGAGTACTTCAGGATCCCGTTATCTAAAATGAAAAATCGCTGTGTAGAAGACAAGAGAAAAAAAAACAGTATCTAATTAATATTTACTGTAAATACAAATTGTAAGGAATAAAGTATGAAATATAAGTAAAACACTGTTCATCGACACCCAGAATAAACATCAAGATTGTTGGTCTTAAGTGGTTTAAGCTGGTCTCCTAGCCTGGCAAAGCTGGTTTAACCAGCCTGGGGTGCGTTTCCCATACAACGACGTAACTCGCTGATTAACCAACATAGTACAATGCATTGTTGTGGAAACAAACTAGCTAGTCACGACACGGTTGCATCTCCGCCGTTTGAACCACACTAGTTCAACAATTTAGGGCCATTGTTAATGACGTCACACGCATGTGGTGGAGTAATAACATCTGCTATTTAACCGATTAGAGATCTGCTGTATTGAACATGGCACCTGATGACTAATTTAATATTTTTTGTTCCCCGTCATGTTGCTTTATTTGATGTTTGATTCATCGCAGATTCCCTCTTATAAGTTCCCTTATGAATTTATGCACATGTGCACTCTTCAAAAATGGGCTTATTAAGGACGTTGAACTATGTTGGTAACAATGGAACTTTCGACCATAGTTGGAAACGCAGCCCTGACCAGCGGAAACCAGCTGGTGGTAGTCATATCCAACCTTGTGCCAGCCCTTCAGAGGCCATTTCCTCTTCTTCAGCATAAAACCTTCATGTCTCTCTGGCCTCTGGATATGAGTTTGACCAATCCTTAGCCCATGCCAAACTCATTAGAAACATCATTAAACAGACATCAGACCAGTGAGGCTCTACAGAGCGAAACACACAAATCATGAGATGGGAGAGGACTATTCCTATAAATAGATTTACACACTTTTAGATGATAACATGAGTGCTGCTTGCCCATTTAATAATGTTTACATGCACAACACCTGCAGAATAAGTTGCATATTCTGGTTTATCCTTTATTCTGAAAAAGATTTGCACAAACTCCAGTTATTGGAATATTAATTTATACATATATAATCAGCATTTTAGAATAAACAAAGGCATTTCTGCCTTTTTACTATTGATTAGGCTTTACTCTGCACAGTAATTTAATCGAGTAAACAATTCTCATTTCTGTCCTTAACAATGACATTCAAAAGATCTGTGAATTGCAAAATGCAGGCTAGCGGTCCAACGGATCACAAAACTCATGGTTCAGATCACATTATGGATTTTAAGATGCTTTTGGATCCAATATAATTATACACATCAAAAAAAGTCTGTTTATGTTCACTTAAGCAACTGTATTTACGAGAATACTTGATAATTGTAATAGATCATTTTTCTGTACGTCTACATTCAAGCGCAAGGAAATGTGAAAGAGACTTAGAAACATATGCAAATGATACACTTTCTCTCCATGATGGTTAAACTTTGCAATTAATCCGTGAACCTTTTTTGTGCCGAACTTGCAGTATAAAAACTATTGAACTAATAGTTTACTGAGATTATACTTCAACTGTACATTCATAAACTAAAAAGTGGGTATGAAGTAGATAGTCTACCTGTAAGTTCACTTGTAGTGTAATTCACAGTATAGTTGCAATACAAAAGAAATATAGCTGAAAACTGTAATTTACTAGCATTACACCTGAAGTACACTTAAAAGTATACGTTCATAAACTAAAAAGTGGGCCAATTTAGTCTCAAGAAGTATTGAAAGTGTAAACTTACATGTTAGTACATTGATTTTGTACACTTGATTTAAACACTGATTTTTATTTACACAAAGTACACTTAGAAAAATATGCTTGAACATTACTTGAGTTTACTTAATAAAATGAACTTGAAGTATGATTCAGAACGGTGACAGCTGCCTTAGCAAACATCGCTAATTAGTTTATATTAATGACAACTAACATTCTGCTCCCACTGTCACCATGGTAACAGCTGACAGAGAGGTGAGGTTAATTTGCCCTCTTGCTGAAGTGTATTAATCAGTATTCATCTGTATTGATCGGTCAGTGCGAGTGAACCGCTCTCACATTAGCTGTGTTATATTTTGTAGCCACCACTCTTTTTATTTAATGCAGAACTAATTATTGAATATTTTATTCTGTTAGTGAAAATACTGGATATAAGGGGAGTAATATAGAATAAATTGTGTATTATTCAGCTAGTTATGTGATTTCAAGATGCTGGCTTATTATATCTTCTATCTATATATTAATATCTTCTTATTAGGCTAAGGCTACTAACATGACATCATCATCATCATAAACATATCAGTACATAAGTACTATTCATTTCTTTAGGGCTAAAACTTTTAATTAAAAACAATGCATGTATACAAGGTGTATATAAAATGTATGTATACACTTTATTGGTGGTAAAATATTGGCGGAAACCACAAAGTCTATACAAAAACATGCATTAATTTCTTCACTATCGCTTGCACTGTTTGTGGAGAGTGCTGTGTCATTATTTGAATAAGCTCCCACTTTGTTGAACATCAATCTATTACAGTAATTTTATTGATTTAGCCGTCCCGTAACAACTGTGGGTGGTTGTTGCACATGTCCAGCAGTCCCTTCCTGCCTAAGTGAACAGTTCTTAGCTGTAATTGGCTGTGGATCAGACTTTATTATTATGCCTTGCTTTGATCAACCAGGTCAGTTGAGAGGAATGTGACCATCTCTGTCTCTGCACCGTCACATGGTCCTGAAACTGAATGGAGTACTAACCTACTGCTTACTGCATACTGCACAGTACACACCAAATACAAATATTACACATTTTAAATGGTATGTGAAATATAACACATCATGCAACAGTAAACATTCCATATGATCTTCAGTCAGTCACAAAGAAAGTTTTTTGTTTTTTGAGCCAAACACACTCATTACTTTGCAGTTAAAACTTATTTTGCATTTTTATCTAAAATCGTGTCCAATTAAGTCCAATCCAAGTCCAATTAAATAATAAGATATTAAAAATCACAGCTAGAAAAATCCTCAAAGAATTTGTTAGCAAGTTGGTGAAAAGAGCACCAACCCAAGAAACATTGTCAAAGCAGTAATCAGGTCTCTATATAATACTGTATTTAAAATATTATTATATATTAATATATAATTAAATATAAAAACATATTAATAATGCATTTTAAAAGTACAATTGTAAGCACACAGCATGCTAGTAGCTTTTAACCAAAATATAAGCAGAAAAAACAACAATGTGGTCTTATAGTCAGACACACACACACACACACACACACACACACTACATACATACATACTGTGGCGGGACGACCAAACGACAGACAGTGGGTGTGGCCTCGGAGAGGCTTTTATTAACAAAATATAAACAAAGTGTCCAGGAAAAAGGGCAATCAAGTGTCCAAAATAAAACAGGGGATCTGGTGTCCTTGTCGTGCTGCGGGGGTTCGTGCAGGGAAGGGCAGTGGTCAGGAAGGAAGGGTCCAGGTAAGGGGCGGCGGCTTCTTTCAGCGGCTTTGTCCTTCTCTCTGCCCACGGCGCTTGCATCCTAGCCCGACGGCCGTATAACGGGTGCGGTTCTCGTCCGGACCGCGGGTCCGGCGGCTCACAGCAATGGCTGCGCGGGAGTCCCTCTACGCACCCTTCCTGGACCCACGAGGACACCAGCGTGCATGCACGGGGAAGAGACCGGTCTCCCGAGGAGAGACGCGCTCGGCATTTAAACAGCGGCGGTGATGAGGCTCCATTCGGTTCAGGTGTGCCCCATCACACGTCGCCAGCCCTGGC
>NW_015654097.1:14782-22041 GCF_001515625.1 Sinocyclocheilus rhinocerous
GATTTTTTTCATGAATATATGATTGACCTGAAGAATGAAAGCTATATCATACACTTGGAAAATTATGAGCTTTATCACGCTCATAGACACTAGGGGTGTGACAATACACTTAGCTCACAAGGTGAGACAAAATGCAGATACGTGGTTCACTAGAACGAGACAATGTTTTAATACTTTACATTTTCAAATGACAAAATATTTGTCTTTTAATCACAAAAAGTAAAACAATGCAGTTGTATTTTGAAATGTTTTAACTAATCTAGGGCTTAACTAATAATTATTATGCTAATCGAGTAATCTACTGATTATTTTGACAAGTGAGTAATCTGATATTTTGATATAATTGGCCTCAAATAAAGTATCAAAACCAAGTACATGGTTTTATTGAACAACACTGTTAAATACATAATGTAATATGCCTATATTATAACAAATACCTGCAGAGGGCGCCAACAGCCTGGTGATGTTTCATGTGTATCAACGATATAATGTTTCATATCGTTCGGTATCGATAATTATTGACATTTTTATAACCTTTTTTAAAATAAAGAGCAATAGAAATTTTTTTTTTTTATTTAACCACTGCATTTTTAAATTAACCCAATTTATTGAGACAAACAACAAATATTTTTTGTTTTAACAGTCAAACACACAATAAAAATTAAACAAATATCTAATTTCTAATGTTTTATATGCAGATTAAATAGGTCTTAAGGAAACGTATGTCTTGTCTCCTGAGGCCACAGGAGGGCTCAATGTGCAAAATAATGCAGCACATAATGTCAACGCAGGGAAATAAATGTCTATAAAAAAACGTCTCTAGGTTACGTATGTAACCATGGTTCCCCGAGGGAACGAGACGCTGCGTCGAGATTCCGTCATCAGCGACTAGTCGACTTCGACTCGACTTTCATCACATAAAAGTCGACTTTAAAAAATCAGAAGTCGTTCAACCCCTAATATATACACACATTTTTTTCTATTAATTTTATTTTATTATTAATCACTATAAAACAATGTGAATCAAATTATTTTCAGTGCCTAGATGAATAGTTAACTCCCACTTGAAAGTGCTTAAGTCTTGATTCATCTTGGAGTTGGTTGGTTTGATTTCACACCTTATAACTCTTTGTTGATGAGTTTTTTTTGTTTTTTTGTTAGTCCACATGGACAAAAAGAATCTGAAAATTATTTATTGAACGACTCTGAAAATGTGCACAGTCACTGTAGCACAAACTCTGTCTGGTCTTACTTGTCGACTGTCTCTCTGAGATGACGAGGAAGAGGATGCGCTTTTGTGAGTGGGGGTGGAGCTCTTGTGAATGGGCGTGGCTCCCTTCTCCTCCAGGCTGGTGGCTCGGCTTTGATGGCGAGACATGATAGCGGCTGCTGTCTGACGACTCCTCTCTCGACTCTCTCGTCCTTTCTTATTTAGCGTCTCTTCTTGTCCCTCCAAAGCACAGCATGACCAGTGAATCCTTGTGCAGCCAAACTATTGAGCAGTGGGGGTGGAGCTCTTGTGTAAGGGGGTGGAGCTCTTGTGAATGGGCGTGGCTCCCTTCTCCTCCAGGCTGGTGGCTCGGCTTTGATGGCGAGACATGATAGCGGCTGCTGTCTGACGACTCCTCTCTCGACTCTCTCGTCCTTTCTTATTTAGCGTCTCTTCTTGTCCCTCCAAAGCACAGCATGACCAGTGAATCCTTGTGCAGCCAAACTATTGAGCACTTTCACCTGAAACACAAATTGTGAGAATTAGAAACATGATGACACAGAGGTCATAGAGTTCATTAGCAGTGTAAAGATTTCAAATTTCTCACGGTTCAGTTTGCATACTGGCTCTGTGGTCACTGTTTCAGTTCACTAAAGACTTAATGTCGCAATCACTGATGCAACGATTACGAAATATGAGGGAAATATTGAAAACATTTAATGTAACAATGTATTCAGTCTCTTTAGCTACAATTATAATATGCAATCATAAAATGTATTTAAAATGAAATGCATTTAAAAGGGCTTGGTGATATCAATTACTTTTATTACCTGTAAATTATATATTTTTTAAAACTTCACCCAGATAAATCATTTGTAAAGTCAAATGTTTTTTTTTTTTTCACATGTTACTCCTTGAATATTAAATAACTAATGTTCATTTTCATTTCAGGTTGACATTTCCAGCTATAGACTATTTAAAAATGCAATCTTTATATGAATAAGCCATTTTTCTTATGTATGCTTTTTTCCTTCCAGCTTATTGGCCTTTTCTGTCTTTTTATTGACAAATCAAGCAGCGCATCTTGTCTCCTCAATGCCAGTTCATACGGCCACAGCAATAAAATGCATGGGCTGTGAATGACACTAGAGGTTGGAAATTGGATGGTCATTGATCAGGGAAACTGTCCAATGAGCATCGAGCAAGGATCATTATGTATTTCGCCCTGTCAGTGTCATTAAGCATCGCTCTATGGGCCGTATGACAATTCTTGAGTTACAGGCTTCACTAGGGTTGGGGATCACAAGGAACTTAATGATTCAGGTTCGGACTCCATTTCAACTTAATGATTTCATTAACGATAGTTTTAATAGGCCTGTGCCCCAACCTACATACTAAACAAAAACAATGATATTTTAGTAGAATGTTATTTCTCTTTTTTCCCTTTTTTTAAAATTAAAATTTATTACAACAAAACTTTGTTTCAAATTGTATCTTTAACTGACACATCCACATGAAAAAAAATAAACAGTTTACACTCATTTAAATCCCATGTAACACAAATTGTGGCATAAATAACTGTCATGAGTTCCAGACAGATTTATAAGTCTTTTTGAATTATGAATTCATTGACAATTCATTTAATTCATTTACAATTGTAAAACGCAATATCAAGATGCATGCAACATAATACATAAGCGTAGCGTCATCACTAAACAGCAATAATATATGCCAGAAATAATATTTTAGCAGATACTGTAGTCCAAACTGACTTATAAATAAAAATATGAGTGTTCTTAACAGACCAAATTCCAATGACAGAATATAAGTGCAAAGCATTTTTTCTAAACATTAATTATACCTATTACAGAAATAACATACTTTAAGAACATACTGAATGTAATGCTTTTGGACACTTAATTGAATGTTAAAATGAAATGAAAAGGTATTATAGTTTAAATTTATATTAAATGCAGTTAGATGAGATTTGTTGTTGTTGACACACTTTTGGTTAAAGTGTGCTGCTAGATGTACTGACAAACATTTACGGTAAACTAAAATATACTTTTATGTAATTTCTACAGAAACGTATATGCATGTATTTAAATGTAATTAATTACAAATTTGTAAAAATGAAGTAGCAATTTATTGCAATTAAAGTATATTAACTTTAAATTTCATACTGAATAACACACTACAATTAAAATTATAATCAAGTACTTTACATGTGCTTTAGTATGTTAGTCATAGTTAGACATTATTACTTAAATGTTTACTTAAGTATTTTAACAAACGGTCATGAAAGTGTGCTGTCTTTAAGTACACTTATGTGGCCTTTTATTTAATTGATATTATCTGTAAGTACAGTTTTTTATTTAAATATACATTTAGGAATTTGAAGTACACAACAAGTGCACATACATTGAAGCATACTTCTTGTTACAAGGATAGTTAGTCAAGTGCTCCTGGAAGAAGTGTTTCAGTTGTTATAATTGGAACTGGCAACCCTAAGCTTGTGTGTGCTATAGCTACATGAAATGCACTGTTCAAATGTGCAACTGTTTTGAGAAGGAAAGTATAATGTATGTTGTTTTGGACATCCTGTGAGTACAGTGTAACCATGAGTGTGAATGTGTGTCCTACTGTATGTGTTACAGTCTCTGCATGTGTCTTCCTGCAGCAGTATTGATTAGTCATGCAGCATGGAGATGCTCTGACCAGCTTAATTAGACCCAAAGGAACACACACACACACACACATCCTGATGGTCCGGCGCTACAGTTGTGTGAGACAGTTTAAGAAAAGCTGTTTCAAGAGTGGGCACAGTTACAAGTGAGATAACAGGATGCATCTGTACTGGCCTTCCCAACACAAACATGCTTAGCAAGCACTCTGGGGGAAACACAAACACTGCATGAACACACACATCTATAATTGAAGGGCTTCCACCCCTCCTCCAGCACATTAACTGGGCCGTGGGAGCCCGGGGGAGACGCGGGGAAACACACATCAGAGGCTCGAATCGCCACGTGAAGTGCTAATGTTTCCATCAGCAACTTATTCGCCATTTTCCCTCCACAACAGCTTCACACTCTGATAAATGAAACCTGCACTGAGCTCAACTAACATCTCAATGAGTTGACTGATATACTGAAATATCAGTATCATAAACAAATATCATAAACAAACTCGTTTATTGACCTGTTTTCTCTCTGCTTTTAGGTCTTGTCACAGTTTACACAAGTGAGAAGAAAATTCTCCATCAGCGACACACACACACACAGTCAGTGTGAACGTGTGAAACACAGCTGATATAGTAGCAGCAGACTCTCTGGAGACGGTCCAGTAAGGTTGTCTGCAGTTAATGAAGCAGGTCTCAGTGTTTATTTTTAGTCTTACTCACCTTCTCAGCTCCAACACCTCTATAGGGGTCGACCATTATCGGCCTGGCCGATTATCCGCAACGATATTAAGCATTTTTATGCTTACTGTATCAGTCATTTTCAAAACCGATTTGCCGATAATTTAAAAGCATTTAAAGGAAGTTTTTGTCAGAGCCCTTGTTATTCTTAATTTTTTACATTAATTATCATTTTTACACCAGAAATATATCGGTTATCGGTCTACTTGATCTGTAATAATCGGTATCGGCATCAGCCCTGAAAATCACATATCGGTCGGCCCCTACACCTCAAGATTGAGAGCGAAGGTGAAAAAGTTATATTTACCATGATGTACAAACAATGCATCAATATTGATATCTATTTGCTCTCAAATACACAAAGTTTCACACATGACATGCAGAAGACAAAATATATTTTGTGACCACAAATTAAGAATTTGTTCTAAGGCTGGGTGATATGGCCAAAAAATGATCACAATAAAATTGTTCAGTCAACATCGATAATTATCATGATAAATGTCATAATTTTTATTTCTTTCAAGTTTAAAGGCAGATTTTCGCTCCTGGGTAAAAGCTGTAGAAACCAGCCAGTTAATTGTGGTTTTAAAGTGCCCCTATTATGTATTTTTGAGAATTATCTTTCATGCAGTGTGTAAAACAGCTCTAAGTGAATGAAAACATCCTGCAAAGTTTTAAATCTACTGCGCTCACAAACGCTGCTTTATCAGGCATTGCAGGCAAGATGAAATAGAAATGAGACCAAACGGACCAATCACCGCAGATTAACGTCAGGCAAAGGAGGGGTTTTGAAAAATGAATCGTTGAGCGAATCGTTTGGGAGTCGTTGAGCAAGTAATGTAAAAATAAATGCATATTATAAGACAATGAACGTGTTTTTTGACCTTGCATGCATGTCAACCTGTTGTTGGGGACTCCCAAAACCGAAATATGAACCTTTCATAACCCATAACAGGGGCACTTTAAACTATTCTTTATAGTCAAAACATGACAAACACTTGGCAAACAAATGAATAAAAACGATTTGCAAAAACAGATAACAGATAAGTTTGACTGATATTAACTGGAATGCAGGATAAAAAAAAAAAAAAGATTTTTGAACATTTTTAAAAACAGTTATCTGTTTTTGCAAATGAACTATTCACTTGTTTTCATGACAAATGTATTCAAACATACATTAAATTATGATGAGACTAGTGATGCGGGGATGGCGGTTATATTGACTGATATTAACTGGAATGCAGGATAAAAAAAAAAAAAGATTTTTGAACATTTTTAAAAACAGTTATCTGTTTTTGCAAATGAACTATTCACTTGTTTTCATGACAAATGTATTCAAACATACATTAAATTATGATGAGACTAGTGATGCGGGGATGGCGGTTATATCCGCGGGCGCTGCGGATAATCCGCGGGTCGGGTAATAAAAAAAATCAATCTGATTATTTTGGTGTTTGGCGGGAGGGGATAAGATAAATCAATAAAGATGCAAATATTAAATAAATTTTCGACATTTGACTCTTGAGTCGGGGGGGGCAAGAAAAAAAAAATGTATGTCTACACACTAGTGATGCGCGGATGGCGGTTTTATCCGCGGATCGGGTGGGTCGGGTAATAAAAAAATGCATTCTGATTATTTGCGGGTGGGTCGCGGGTGGATAAAATAAATCATTAATGATGCAAGTATTAACTACATTTTCTAAATTATGAACTTGTTTTAAATAGGCTACAGAAATTGAATAAACTGTAGGCCTAAATTAACATTAAAGTTATTTAACAAAACATTATTTAGTCAAGAACAGTGAGGGATTTTCTCTGTCTTTTGTTGCTTGATTAACATTAATGACAGATGGCACAGCTTTATTAGGCTGCTGTCACAAGACCTATTTCACGGATCCAATACTGATACACATGCGTTTTCTTTCACAACTGTTTACATTAATTTAAGAAAAAACCGGCAGTGCTTATGAGGATACTCGCCAGGACGACCATTTTTACGTCATTTTGTGTGTATTTGGCCGCTTAAGCACAACAAGCCTTGCTTTGACAAACTTAATTTGGTACTCGCAGCGCATGCTTTGGATGTGACTGTGAGCGCACAGAAAAGTGCCTCTGGAGAGAGCGAGTACCGAATGGCTTAAAAAGACATGAAAATAATACATTTTTGTGACAATGCAACAATGACCGATTAGGCAATTGACAATTCTGTCAACTGTCCCGAAACGCGAGCTAAAGTCTTCTATCGCAGCGTGCAGCAGCTCTAGATGCGCTGATGTGAAGAGAAGGTCAAAGAGAGAGGACGCGGTACAGCTGAATCACTCAAATGACTGATTTGATCTGATGGTTTGTGTGGATTTATTTACTCATCTAACCTACACGCTATATTGAATAAAGGTTTTGCAGTAATTTCCCTCATTTTAAAGTCGAAAGCTGCGGGAATGAGTAATGCGATATATGCGCAATCCCACACCGAAATTCAGGACCTGATTAAACATAATTCTATTATACAGGGAATTGTGAAATAGATTTTCATGAAACTTTTCAAAAACTTTTTGAGTTTATTTATTTTTACAAAACTTTCTAGGCCTGGAAATTGCTATTCAATTACTTTTCCAGGTTTTTCATGAC